>NW_019154160.1:839048-1130305 GCF_002288905.1 Enhydra lutris kenyoni
GGGGAAGCAGGCTCCCTGCTGAGCAGAGAGCCCGATGCGGGGCTGGGTCCAAGGACCCTGGGATCATGACCTGAGCTGAAGGCAGAGGCTTTAACCTACTGAGCCACCCAGGCGACCCTGAATGCCCTCCTCTTAACAGGATGCATGTTTAGAAACATTTGGTGGTTGCCCCTGGAGGGAGGTAAGCTCTATAGTACAGCCTTGCTTTTTTTTTTTTTTTTAAGTTTGACAGAGATAACAGTAGGCAGAGAGGCAGGCGGGGGTGGGGAAGCAGGCACCCTGCTGATCAGAGTCCCCTGTGAGGCTCCATCCCAGGACCCTGGGATCACAACCTGAGCCGAAAGCAGAGGCTTTAACCCACTGAGCCACCCAGGCGCCCCCAGCCTTGCTGTTTTTTGCTATTTTTGTTCGCTGTTGCATCCCCAGTGCCTAGCAGGGGTCCTGACACACATTGGGCACCTCAGTAAAAGCTAAGTGAATTAATTAAAAAGATGTCGATTCCACACACACACACGCACACACAAAATTTATGGAGTTTGATAGAAAACTGTTAGTCAAACCCTTCAGATTCCGCCTTCTCCAGAAAGGAAAGAAAGCAATAGGAACTTGTGTACAGAGTGACACAAAGGACTTTTCATCGTGAAGGTTCTGTCTCCTCAGTTACACTCTCCTTTAGCACAGCTGTTGTCTTCCAAAGCGGAGACAGATTCTTCCTCGGAGGGACTTAAGGCCTGTGATACCGATGGTTCCAGAAGACTCCGCGCCGGCCTCCCGAACAGCCGTGGAGCAGCAGTGAGCCTGGGAGAGACCCGTAGAGTCATAGTTGACCTGCTGCAGGGTTCGCGGTCTCGAGCCTTCAGTTCATTCCGTGCCGAAAGTCACCCGACAGGTACCTGCGGTTACAGGGGTCGAGAAGAACCATCCCCCCAGCCAGATCTCAGAGGGCTCTGGGCGGGGCTCGGCCATCAGCAGGGCTGGCACACCCGGCCTGCGGTCCTGGCCGCGCGCACCAGCGCTTCAGGGACGCACCCGCCCGGCGCGGCCTCCTCCTCCGGCGTCCGCGGGCTGGTCGCACTGCGCGTCGCCGCGGCGTGTCCCCACGGAACAGACGTGCCCGGTGAGCCGCGTGCGCGTCTGAACATGATCTAAAGTCCCAGCCGCGCACGTGGGACCCGGTCTCCGCTGCGTCGGGCTCGAGGCGGAGGAGGTGCTGGACCCTGGGCCGGGCTCTCGGCGAGCGGAGGACCAGCGGACGGCGCGTCCGGTCCTGTTTCCCACAAAACCCGGCTCCTTCCTGCTCCCGGCGCCCGTCTAGCTCCGCTCTGCCGGGGTCGCGTGCGCGCGCCCGCGAGCTGGGACCGTCTGCCGGGGAGCTCAGAGCGCCGGGGTGCTGCAAGCCGGGCGGAGGACGGAGGGGACCGCGGCTGGGGTCGCGGCGCCGCCGGCACTCGCGTTGGGGGCGGCCGCGGTCCGGGCGGGAGTCCGGGCCGCGCGGGTTGCGGGGGGCCGGGGCAGGAGCGAGCGGAGCTCTGGCGCCCTCTGGTGGCGCCGGCGGGAAACCGGGCGCTGCGGGCTGCGACTCGGCCTTCCGCGCCCCGGACCAAGGTTCTGCACAAAGCGTGGAGATGGCCCGTTGCCAAGTAAGAGCACTCGAACATTTATGTGTTTAGGGGGAAATAAAGTTCAATTTGGAAAATGTACCAGGATAATGTTTTGTCAAGCTTGGTCTCTGTTTTGTCAAGCTTGGTCTCAATTTATGGGCCCCATAAATTGAAATTTCACGTGGGAACGTGCCAGATGAGAAAGTCAGACAAATAGCTGGGACGACGGCCGGCCCGTCCATGAAGAGCCCTCACCCCAGTTCTACTGTCAGACTGCTTCAGAGCAACCGTGTTTTGTGTAAAACGTGAATAAAATGCGGCAGAGGGTTTCTTTAACTCCTTCGCGTCTGGTTCTGGGCAGAAGTGGAGGAGTGCCTGAGGCGGAATGAACGGTGTTTGCCATTGGAAACTTGGAGCCTGGGGCCCAGATTTGCCCCTTGCAAGGAAATTAACTTCTTTGAGGCTCAGTCGATTCATTTCCAAAGAGGACAGTAGTGTCTCCTCACAAGGAGAATTAATCCCCTGACCACACCTAGTGTCTACTGTACCTGCAGCCAGCCCCATTGCGGGGTCCCCCGTTCTGGGGGCGCCCCTGTCGGCCACTGGCTCCTGGACCCCATCTGCTCTGGACCACTCATGGACCCTGCCCGGCTGTTCTTCCTGTCTTCTGCATCATTCCCCCCTCTACTCGGTATTTCCATTAGCACAGACACGATATAATTTATCCCATTTTAACCAAACCTTTCGACCCTTTGTCCGCTGCAGCTAGTACCCCGTTTCTCCTCACTTTTGTATCATAGCAAAATGTCTCTAACGGGCTGTCGTACCTGCTGTCTCCGCTTCTCCCATTCTCTCATGACCCAGCCTGTCAGACTTTGGTCCTTCACCCAGACTGCTTTTGCCAGGGAAACCAGTGACCTTCTGGGTGCTGAATTGGGGGGTCAGTTCTTACTCTTCTTCTTCTTTTTTTTTTTTTAAAGACTTTATTTTATTTTAGAGAGTAAGCATGCAAGCAGAGGTGAGAAGAGGGACAAGGAGACTTTGTGCTGAGCCTGGAGACCTATGTGGGGCTCTCTCCCATGATCCGGAGATCATGACCTCAGCCCAAATCAAGAGTTGGATGCTTAATTGACTGAGCTACCCAGGCACCCCCAGTTCTCAGTCTTTATCTGCAAAGGCCTATCAGTAGTATTGGACACAGTTGCTCCCTTCTGGAAACCTTTTGTGCTTTTGGTGTCAGGACACTACACTGACGTTTTCTACCATACTGGCTGCTATTTCCCACTTTCCAGGGCTCAGTCCTTAGTTATCTTTGCCAGTTATGCCCCTTAATATCCAGTCTCGGGACTGAAGATAATCTGTATATCTGGTGACTCCAGAGTAGCATCTCCAGCCTTGGCATCACCCCTGAACTCCAGACTCAGCTGGCTTCCTGTGTGACCATCGCAGACGGAGCATGGCCAAAGTGAACATTTTTTTCTCTTTTTGAAGGTTTTATTTATTTGTCAGAGAGATTGCACAAGTAGGGGGAGCAGCAGGCAGAGGGAGAGAGTAGGAGAATCCGGGACCCTGGGATCATGACCTGAGCCAAAGGCAGACATTTCACTGAACCACCCAGGCACCCCTAAATTGAACTTAAGATCTTCCCGTCCAGACCTTCTGTCTCTGGGGTTATCTCCATCTTAGTGAATGGTCCCTTTAGGTTTCTGGATGCTCAGGCTAAAAATGTCCATCGTCCTTGACCCCTTGTTTTTCCCTTCTCACACCTCACATCCAGTCCGTCTGGAAACCCTGCCGTTGACTCTGCCTTCATGATGTAGCCAGAATCCATTCCCCTCACTCTTGTCCAGCCCCACCTTATCTCTTTAATGTCCATCTTCAGCACAAAAATGTCAGCTCCGTGAGGGCTGGCTTCCCGCGCGCCCCCAGTGTTGTGTGTCACTATGTCCGTGGGGCTTCAAACTGTGGCCTACTTGGGGCTCCATAAATACTGCCCAATGGATGGTTGAATGAACAAGTGCATGAAGCAGTTGGTGAACAGCGACCATGGAACATGCGGTGGCAATTGTTCTACACTGTCCTCCTTAGATACCTAATCGGAACAGGAAATTAAGAGAGAAGATGGCACTACGAAGAAGCAATCAGATATGTCCATTTATAATATGTCTGTAAGGGCGCCTGGGTGGCTCAGTGGGTTAAAGCCTCTGCCTACGGCTCAGGTCATGATCCCAGGGTCCTGGGATCGAGCCCCATATCGGGCTCTCTCTGCCTACTTGTGATCTCTGTCTGTCAAATAAATAAATAAAATCTTTTAAAATATATATATAATATGTCTATAATTTACTTGAAAACACTTCAGCAGGGGCGCCTGGGTGGCTCAGTGGGTTAGGACCTCTGCCTTCGACTCGGGTCATGATCTCAGGGTCCTGGGATCAAGCCCCACATCGGGCTCTCAGCTCAGCAGGGAGCCTGCTTCCCCCCCTCTCTCTACCTGCCTCTCTGCCTGCTTGTGCTCTCTCTCTGTGTGTCAAATAAATAAATAAAATCTTAAAAAATATATTAAAAAAAAAAAGAAAAAAGAAAAGAAAACATTTCAGCAAGGGGCTCCTGGCTGGCTCCCTTGATCCCCACATTGGGTGTGGAGCCTACTTAAAAATAAAATTAAAATAACACACTTGAAATAGAAAAGAAATCCCTGAAGCCAAGCTGGCAAAAAGTAAACAAGTGTGAAGCTGAACCAATGCGCCCGTGTTTGTTATCCCGTATTCTTTCTACTCTTTTCTGTATGTCTGAAAACTTTCATAACAGAAAAGAAACAGAAAACCTGCTATGTAGCTTTAGTGGGCAAGCGGAGCAGTAGCATTTTTGCAGTGCTGTCCGTGGAAAGCGACATGCCCCACGATGGCTGCCTGAGGAGCCAGAGGACCGGCCCCGCTCAGCTCCCGGCTCCTGAGCCGCTGGGCTGTGGCTCCCTGAGTGGCTTGGGAAAGCTGATGAGTCTGCCTGAAATGCCGGCGGTGCTCAAGCACCTCAACTCTTCTAGCAAGAACGGCTTTGGTGGTGGGCCAGATTTACGGCTTTTCAACTTGGGGGTGAAAAAAATGGTGGAATCTAAGTCCACCGCAGACAACCGGAAATGGAACCGCGACTGCCCCTCCGTGGGGCTGAGGCGGGTAAACCAAGATGGGATTGGGGTTAAGGTGACTGCCTGTTTGTAGGTGGTCACGAGTAGTGTTCTTCTCCTGGCTTCAGAGTAAATTCTGGTAACAGTTAGTTCGTTTTACCATTGTCTCTAGGGTATGGGATTCGGGTGATATTTTTTCTCACAGTTGCCTGGGTTTTTCAGAATTTCTGCCCTCGCCCCGTATCATTCTCACAGTAGGAGAAAATGAAGTATGGCTTTTTGTCTCTACCTTTGTGTCAGGTAGGACGCTTTCTGCTATGACAACAAATCCAGGTCAGACGGAAGCAGACGGGGGGGATCTGCTGCTTTATAAACAGGGCGGGTGGCCTTCAGGCACAGCTGGGCTGGGGCTCCAGGGACGTCCCCCGGACCCGCTTACCTCGTCTCCCTTCATCCTGCAGGCCTCGCTCTAGATTTAGCTCCGTGTTCCGGCGGATGCTTCCCTTGTGGTCACGTCACAACCGCGAGGGCTTGAGATGTGTGTCTTTCCAACTACAAGTCCAGTGGAAGCCATGGACAGCCCCCAATTCCTGGCAAGATGCTCTTAGTCTCTCATTGGCTCCTTTGTCCACCTATAACTCAGGGCTGTGACAAGGGAGATAGAAAAACTGACTGGCTTGTGTCTGGGTTACATGCCTTTCCCCTGAGATGGAGGTGGGCCCCCCTCCCCGAAGTGCAGGGGCCAGAAGAAGGGAAGTATTTTCCTACAGGGAATTTGGTATCCAGCTAACACAAGACGCAGGGGAGTAGATGGTGCTTAGCCAGAAAATCGCAAACGCTGTCTTCCTCCCTAATCCAGAAATGATTTGCAATAACCCCAGCAGAAAACTTAGGCTAAGGGAAGCTACTATAATTGAGCTCAGAATGTAGCTCCGAGCTTCCTGGCAACCAAGGCCAAAGGCAAAGTCTGGGTCGCAGACCGCTAGCTCATCAGAATTAAGCAGTAAGGAAGGATCAACAACTGACAAAGCTTTCCTGAGATTCCAAGGCTTATTTGTTTATCTATTTATTTATCTTAAAGATTTTATTTATTTGAGAGGGAGAGGACAGGGGGAGAGTGAGAGGGAGAAGCAGACTCTCTGCTGAGCCTGATGCGGGACTGGATCCCAGGACCCTGAGATCATGACCTGAGCTGAAGGCAGATGCTTAACCGACTGAGCGATCCAGACGCCCCTCCAAGGCTCATTTTAAATTGTCCGCTCCAGAGGTTTTCTCTGTCCATCTCCAACATTTCTTACTATCTTTTTTTTTTTTTTTTTTTTTTGTCTTGGGCAGTCTTCACCTTTTTCTCGTGCACTGAGTGGAGTCCTTATCCCCTAGAGCCACTATATGGCCTGCTGCCCTTTCTTCACAGTTGAATAGGAAACTGTCAGAACATCTGGGGGCTTGGATCAGCTCAGCGATTCCATTTCACTGTGTACTTCTGGTGGAAGGCAGTGAACCTGAACTTGAAAGGCTAAGAATCCACTGCCTCCGGGTCATCAGTCAGCCAGAAACAAAGGGTCGAGGGACTTGGAATTTAGTTCTGTTTCTCTTTGAGTCATCCCCAGCCCCTCCCACCACCCCCTGACTCTCCCCTTTGAACAAGGACTGAGCTGGATCAGAAGGTGATGCCAATATTCCTGCCTGACTATAGAAAGCGCGCCTTGCATAGGGGGAAGTCGAATTCTCCTCTCCGAAGCCCACATCACAATGTCTTTTGCATCAAAAAGGTTTTCTGAGATTTTCCTCCCAGACCACATAGTTTCTCACAGATCCCGAGAGTTTCACACTCAATTCTTTCTCCTGCGTTGACAAGCAGAGGAAGCGCATCTGTGGGGGCTGGGCGTGGCGCTGGCCCCTTCCTGGACCTGCTCTCCCGGGTCGTAGCTGGAGAGTCTGGCCCTGCAGATGCTGAGGGGAGGGCTGGCCAGAGGGCCGCTCACTGGGCCCCGCAGGGAGCCTTCCTGACAAATGTCATGGCGGCTTTGGGAAAAGAAAATGTTAACCTGATGGCCCCTTCCTCCCCGCTCTGCAGCTTCAAGTTTACAAAGTAGCTGCAGGGAACTGTTGATCCCCCAGAGGGAGGGAGAGGAGGGCACCTTTTGGGCTTACTACTGCTTGGGATATTTTCTTCCCTAGATTGGTCCTGTTTGCACCTTTGTAATGGCCAGCATTTCCACCCCCTCTGGAAAAGCCAGATTGGAGACTAATTTGACTGTAGAAAGGAAGTGATTTGTAACCTTTCCTGTATGATCTGATCAGTCTCTCTTCTGTGTTATTCTTACGGTCTGGACTTTGGTGTTTTGTTTTTTTTTTTTAACTTTTAAAAAAAATTTTATCTATTTATTTGACAGATAGAGATCACAAGTAGGCAGAGAGAGGGGAAGGGAAGCAGGCTCCCCGCTGAGCAGAGAGCCCGACGTGGGGCTCGATCCCAGGACCCTGGGATCATGACCTGAACTGAAGGCAGAGGCTTTACCCACTGAGCCACCCAGGTACCCCTGGACTTTAGTGTTTTGACTTGCAGTGTAATATTCTATTCACGGGCTTCTGGATTGTGGTCCTTTTCCTTTGCAGGACATTATGTGAGTGGGCCCACAGCCACCAGCATTGGCAAGGTGAGGACCATTGCTCAGAATGGGCCTTAGGTATTTCAGCGTGCTCTTGGGGGATAGGATGTGACCTGGTAAGCCTATGCCTTAGGTCGCCTGCCATGGTAGAGGGACATCCCCACCATAAAGAAATTTTTTTTGGTTGCTTTGTCTCTCCAGGACACAATGGCTTTCTTCCAACACAGTTGCCTCACCAGGGCACGATTCATGTTATATACTTAGAAGCCTTATTTTAAAAATTGGATTGCAAAGTAGAGTGTATCTCGTATGGTTCACCGTGGTTTTTCTTCTTTCTAGTAGTTTGTGTGAGTCTATTCCAAATGGACTAATTGTGCTTTAAACAAAAGTTCTGTTAATTATGCTAACCAATAGCATGTAAACACAGATGAAAGGTTTTCTCCCTGAGAATAGTTGTCAGTTCTTAACATGAAAGAGTGAGGCGCATTTTCACTGGGGGCAGGAACTTTGACTGCTGTCCGGTGAACGGGAGTGATTTAGCGGGATCGCAGGTTGGTGCCTTGCTTTAGCGCCTGGTCACTTACGCGGGTGCCCGTTCTGGTCAACACCCAGGACGCTCCTTCCGTAGAGAAGTTGTAACCCTTCCACTGAACTCAGGAGACTTCCTTTACACAAGCCAATGTTTCCAGTTGACAAGGGGAACGTACCCATGTCTCTAATTAGTGAATATACTAGTAGCTTTTTCCTATCTATGATTTGAGCTGTGTTAGCCAAGGGAAGAATTTCCCCCTTTGTCTTCCCAGTTACTCCTCTCCAGTGAATTTCCTTACAGTCAATTCACAGGCCTTTCGGGTTGATCCGCTCATTTTTAAACATTGACTAAAAATCTCCAAACAGTGTATTTAAGCTTTCTAGGTTAGGATAATGTCCTCAGAAGTTTAGCTCATAACCACTCTCAGGGGCCGTGTTCCCTGCATTGTCTTCTGGGGGTGCGTGGAAAGAACTCAGTGATCAGTGTAACCTTTGGGTTTCTTTGGGAGGAAACGGGATCTTTGTTCTAGCACTTGACACTCGCTACAGAACTATTAGGAGAGGACGAGAGAGACAGAGAAACTCACGTCTCCGTGCAAGATCGCGACCACTCTGGGCCCAAAGCTTAAAGTGTGTGTGTGTGTGTGTGTGTGTGTGTGTGATTGAGTTTATGTGTCAACGCGAGGGTGTTTTTGGATGAGATAACCATTTACACTGGTGAACTGTGAGTAATACAGATTCCTCTCCACAACGTGGGTGGGCCTTATCCAGTCAGTTGAAGGCCTTCATAGAACAAAAAGACCCGCGTCTGTCAGTAAGAAGGATTTCCAGCTTCATCTGCACCATGAGCTCTCCTGGATCTTGAGCCTGGTGCCAGCCCACCCCACAGAGTTTGGCCTTGCCAGCCTCCGCGGATCTGAGCGAATTCCTTATACGAAATCTCTTAGTGTACATATCCTACTGATTCCGTTTCTCCGGACGACCTGATGAGTACAGTGTGTCCTGCTGAGACTGGCTCATTTGTGCAAGACTCTAGACTTTCAATCAGGCAGACCTTCTAGATGAACATCTACGGCCTTCCTCGAAAACCCACCACCAAAACCGCCCCTCCTGTCTTTCTCAGAAGCACCTTCTTCGTGTGCGTGAGTGGGTGCCATCTAGTGCCAGATTTAGGTACTGCAGGGTCCTAGCCTGGCTTCAAGGCTTCCCTGGCGGGCGGGATCCCTTTCCTTCCCTAAGCACGTATGAGGAGACATGCATATTCATGTGCATTGCTCACTCTTTTATTCACTCAACAAACATCTAGTGAGGGCTTGCTTGTGCAGCAGATGCAAAGAGCAAGTGGCGTCTCCACCTCTTGGAGCTCATAGTCTCGCTGGCGACAAGGTGATCATAGTTACTGTTGCTCAGGGACAAGGGGGAAAGGTGAACAAGGAGTCGAGGCATGAGCCAGGGGGATTGGAGGCCAGGCCACCATGCGATGGAGTGTTTACTCTGGTCCGGGCTCTGGACATAGGCCACTCCCTGCAGCAGCCTTCAGGCTGGCGGGCCCATTCTCCTTCCCCACCTGCTTCCTTTACAGTGGCTGCATCCCGTCATGAGCGTAGATGTGTAGGCCAGCAGCAGAAACTTCGATTCGAGTGACATTATCTCCTTCGATTTCCCGTCTTTATGCTTGAGGAGAGGTAGCCCCAGAGGCGAACAACGCCACAGGGAAGACAGTGGGTTTTGAAGCTTGACTGTCCAGGAGCACATCTAAGCTCTGGAGAGCTTCCTTTTAATTTCCTTGTGTGTTCAAGACAAATCATAGTATTGCCCTTGTAGGGTCATGTTATGGGAATTCAATGTGATAACATGCATGGCCAGTCTGAGTTTTTTGGTGGCAAGCACCAGAAATCAAACTTCATTAAGTAGAGAGAGGATTTCTTGGAAAAATATCAGATAGCTCGCAGAATTGAGGGGGAGGCTGGGAGTGCTTCTGTTAGTTTCTATTCTCTCTTGTAAAGCTCTTGTATCCTCCCAGTCCTTATGGAGGAGAGCAGGACTGTGTCCAGCTCTCACGCGTATACTTTTCAGGTTGGTCCTCTAGGAAGAACTCGAATGTGTCAGCAAATCAGATTCCTAGGCAGGCATCCCGAGCAGCCTGGCCTGGCTCAGGTCGGGTGGGGGGCAGGACGTATCCCCCTGGCTTCCTGAAGCTTCCCTGCTGTGGCCGCAGAGGATAGCTCTGCATGGTGGGCTGTGCTGGTGCCAGTCAGGGTCCCACCGGGTCGGCTCTGCGAGTCCCATCCTGGGCGAGGGACCGAGTGTCAGAGAGGCACCCCGTCTGCTTCCCAGGGGGTACCTGAGACTTCCTGAAAGCCCCTGTGGCTGTCAGCCTCCGTGTCCTCCATGCGCTCATTGTGACGTTTGGCTGCGCCGTGTAGCTCTGCCCTTGTGTCTTCTTCCGCAGCCCTGGCCTCCGAGGGCTCTGGTCCCACAGGAGCCACTCCTAGTCCGCGGCCATGAGCTTCCTGCTGGTGCATGCCCGGGACTTGTACGGGCGGGCCTGGCCTCGGCCCTGTTTGGCTGTGACCTTCCATAAACAGAGGATGGCCGGTGGCTGTCTTACAGGCACAGAGCACCAGGGATGACTTCCTTTTGTTTGCCAGAGTGTGGCAGTGGTTCTTTAAAGATCGGGGCCTGCACTCCTAAGCTCCCAGCAGTGCCTGTGGAGACTGCTGCTGAGGGCAGTCTTGTAGGGATGGGGTGAGAGGGTCCCTGAAGAAATCAGGGGCTGAGGTCGTGAGGGGCTGGACCTGGGGCAGGAGTGAATCCCCTCACTCCTCTGTCTCAGTGTCTGCTCTGGGCAGGATTGATGAGAGGGAGGAGGAGGAAGCCCGTCCAGTCCTGTGCCTCCCTGCCGGGGTCCCTGCCCCCTGCCCTACTCAGAACCTCAGCATTTCAGCCTTTTTCCCTTAGCACCCATCCCCTGTCGTGGACTCAGACGTCCTCTGAACCTCGAGGGTGCCCCTCCAAGCTACAGACGTTGGTGTTGCTTTGTTGGAGGAGCCGCCTTAAGCTGATAGTGGTTACCACTTACTGAGCACCTGCTGTATGCAGGAACACAGGTGGGGGTGTTAAGCCCTGACAAGCACGTGCAGCAGACTGAAGTCCACCTGGCCCCCCGGGCTCTCCCCGTTCTCTAGCTGCTGCTGGAAGAATCCCTGCCAAACTCAGGCCCATTGGACAGTCCAGCTAGCAGGAGTGGCGGGGAGGCAGGGGCTACGAGGCTGCGCTCCTCTCATTTGAGGTCTTCTCCTCCGCTCCCGAGGCAGGCTGGCTTGGCCCCTCTCCTGCATTGTTTCCTGCCTAATGACGGGCCTTTGCCCACCTCCCCTGCCCATTCCGTTCCGGTCTGGCCCATGCTAGATGCTGAGGCTGCCTCCAGGAGGATAAGCTGTTGCCCAGAGACTCTCTGGGAGAGGCCAGCGCTCTGGGGCTCACCCCAGGGGCCTCGGGGCTTTGGAGAGGTCGCCGCTCTCCTTTCTCCGGGGCCGGCAGCAGCACTGAGCTGTGTTGGCACTCCACGGAGAGAGTGGTCCACCTCCTTCCTCGACAGCCCATCTCCGGGCCTCGAGCACTGGAATGGTTCTGCAGTCCCTTCTCTGGGCTGCATAGACCCCAGGTAAACGTCTCCCTTGGGACGGTCAGATGCCTCAGGTGGCCCTAGCTGCTGGCTGTGGGTCAGTGGGGAAGTGCGCAGAGCATGGTGGGGGTCTTGGCTCCTCCCCTGCTCAGCGGAGCGGCGGTGATCACCGAGTTGCCGTGTCACTGCTGGTCAGGTGCTGTCGGTGCTTGGACCGGCGGGCTGATGGCCTGGGGAGGCCAGCCGGCGTGGTGCAGGGGGAGTTGGGTGTGGGTGATGCGGGCAAGTAATGGCGCATCTGGGAGGCTTGGGATGAGCATCACCGACAGGCTGCTGGGTGACGCGGACGCCACTCTCCCTCCCCTTCTGCCCATGGCCAGAGGACAGAGCGAGACAGCCCGTGCTGCTTGGGGTGATCATGGTCTCAGTGCCTGATCAGGATGTGGTTATGATGAGGGGCTTCTTAGAGTCTGTTTATTGTTTTTTTTTTTTTTTTAAGATTTTATTATTTATTTGACAGAGAGAGATCACAAGTGAGCAGAGAGGCAGGCAGAGAGAGAGGAGGAAGCAGGCTCCCCGCTGAGCAGAGAGCCCGACACGGGCCTCGATCCCAAGACCCTGAGATCATGACCTGAGCCAAGGGCAGAGGCTTAACCCACTGAGCCACCCAGGCGCCCCTGTTTATTGTTTTAACGGCAGATGACCAAGCTAAGATGCCTGAGAGGCTGGGTGGATGGGGGATGCTGCGTGCCCATCTCAGGGGTGAGTTCTCAGGGCTCAGCCACTGTCCCTGTCTGAGTGGTGAGTGTGAGAGAGTGTGCATGTGAGAGACACACACAGGCAGAGAGACAGTGCAGCAGCATCGGGGCCCTGGGCCCTGGGCTCTGTAGTAGCTCCTTTCGTGGGGGTGAGGCTGCGGCACTGGGAGTCCTCTGCTGTATTCCAGTGACACGACAGAGAGGAGGGGCCCCGAGGCTCTGTTCCCCGTTCTCCCTGCCGCAGTCCTCAGGGTGGACACCCAGGCTCTGGGCTGACGAGGTGCTCGGTGGGGGGATGTCCCAGTCCCAGCAGGGGTGAAGCTGGCTGCCAGCTCTGGGGCAGCTCTGGGGGTGAACTGGGGCTGGGGCAGGGTCTGTGGGAACAGCAAGAATTAAGAAAGGATCTGAAGGGCAGGGTCAGTCAGGCATGGAGCATCCCGATTGGGGCGGTGGGGGGGGTTGTCATTTCCAGATCTTTATTCGATGCTTAAAAGTCAGGCACTGGCAAGACCTCACTGGGAAGAGACCAGTTCTTTTCCTGTTGGGGCTTAGAGGCTCATAAAGCTGGGGACTGTCCCCAGAGGGCATGGAGGAAGTGGAGCCTTTGTCAGCAGCGGAGGACAGCCGGATGGCCCTTGCTGAGAGTGCCCACGACCACCGTCCCCGAAGACGTTTCCTGCCGTCAGCTGAGGTTATAGAGGGAGCCCTGATGGGCCCTGACGGACCTGGTGACCTCGGTTCTGTGTTCCTCTGTCTCTCTGGGCCTCAGTTTCTCCACCTGTAGAACAGAACTTTGTCATTTGAGGGATTGTTACGAGGTTTAAACAGAATATACAAAAGTGCTCTAGAGGTTGGGGCACTCTGTGGAATTACGAGTTCCACTTCTGCAGGGCGAGCCGCGGCCTTCTTATTTCTGAGGATCCTAGAGTCTCGCCATCTCCACAGATGAGAAGACTGAGGTCAGGGGGCGGCTGTCCTCTCTGTGCCTTGTCTTGTGGGGCGTGACGCATCACCACCCAAGTGATAAAGCACGAAGAGAGGCCAGAATGTCCCTTCTCCTCCTGATGGGCTGACGTGCATGGTGGAAGTCCAGTGACAGATCTGGCCTCCAGGGTGGGAAACTTCCTGGTCACAGGGCCTCTGTTCTCTGCAAGACGGAGCTGCGAGTGTCTTCAGATCCCGATCCCGGGTCTGGGTCAGACGGGGTGACAGCGCTTCTTGCTCCGCGACATCCTCTTGCAAATCAGATGCTTCCCCCCTCAGCCAATCCCCAATAAAATCAATAACACACGTCCCAGCTTTCCTGGCCGGGATCGCATTCATCTTTACATTTTCGCCACATCACTGGTTCTCGTGACAGCTCAAGATGTTTTCCTGCTTCTGAGTATCCCTTTTACGAAAAGAGTTCTGAGCCCCACAGACGTGTTAACCAGCGGCCCCTCCGCGCCCCCGAGCCTTTCCATTCTCCCAGCTCAGCCTCTGCCTCCTCGCTTCTCCCACAAGTCTTTCCACATCATTCATTTTGACATTTAAAAGTTTCCAAGCTTGTTTTGAAATGCCACAAAACTGTCTTTGTTATTTGCGGGCTTTGGAATGCTGGGAATCCCAGGACACTGGGCAGGAGGGCCTGCCTGCCCCAGGCTGGGCAGGACGGGCGGCCGGGCAGGACCAGGGGGCCTGATGCCGCTGCGCAGAGGTGGGCTTCGCAGGCGGAGAGCAGCGCTGCTCCTGTCCCTCCCTCCTCAGGGCCACAGGCCTCAGATGCCTCCTGCTTCCCCATCTTCTCTCATTCCCACGATGCCAGGCCCTAGTTTGGCTCTTCCTGAGGATCACAGGGTTGCCCCAAGTATCCCGGGTGCTCAGGAAGAACGTTCTTAACTGATCCCATGGCAGGATTTCTTCACCTTCTGCTTGGTTCCTGACGCTCACATGTCCTCCAGGGCTCAGGAGGGAATGTCAGGGAAGGCAAACCTGCCCACGTTTGGGTGGCCAGCTGCGGAGGCGGTCTTCTCATGCGGGCCCGAGTGCGGGGCCCATTTTTATGAGATTTAACGTCCAACTGGCTTTGGCCGAAGATGCCATTTTGCAAGCACAGGACGTGCTTCCCGCGATCTGCTAGTCTGGGCGGGGTGGGGGGGTGCGGGCGGTGGGCAAGCCCGGGTGCAGTGGTGCAGGGGGGCGAGCCCGGGCTGGAGCTGGCTCTGCAGGCGACTGGAATGCCATGTCTGACTGCCGGCTCCCCTTCCTGGGTCCGTGCCTGAGCAGCACACAGCATTCCTCACTGCCCGCGCCTTTTGGAGTTTCCAGAACTGTGCAGGATTCCGCAGATGCGGCTGAGCCCCCAGTCTTAACGTGGAACCCGCTTTCCAGTCCTGCTTTAGACGGCACCGAAACCAGTAAGACCCACTTCCAGCTTCCTTTTCTCCAGCTGTTCCCAGGCTGTGGGTTCTCGGACTCAAGCAATTCTGCCCGAAGGCAGGTGTGGGTAACTGCGTTTTACTTTGCCTCCTGAACACACCTACACTCACATTCACGATCACTCTTCCTAAGGCAAAGCACATTTTATGGGCAGGAAAGGGAACAAAATCAGAGTGAAAGACAGTGCTTACTAAGAAAAGACCAATCTCACATTACAGCTTCACTGTGCACCGGCGAGAAAGTGGGGCAGTGGGTGTCGCTAGTTAGGGGACCAGCATTTTTGAATCAGAGCTCCTCACGCTTCTTTAAGAGCTGGCACGAATCTCTGGGGATCTTGTGAAAATGCAGATTCTCATTCATCAGGTGTGGGGCAGGGGTGTTGCTTCTGGGTGAATCCAGCCCCTAGTTCCACCTTTGTGTGGCCAGAGTGCCCTTTGTACCGCCCTGGAAACAGTCCTGTGGTTGATGCGTGCCAGTGAAATACACAATTAGGTAAAAGGGTTATTTTGCATCAGTTTTCCAACTAGATTCTCTGTTGCTGTGTGGACGCAGCCAGGGCTGTCAGAGACCGCTGCTGTCCTGCCAGGGGGTGAAGGCAACCAGGCCCCTTTGTAGCCCTGCCTGCTTGTCAGACTAATGGCCACCGGACAGTTCCCATCATCCCCCCACCATCCAGGCCCAGCACCCTCATGACCAAGAGCTGCCTGGACTTTGCTGATGCCAACAGCCACCTGCCCCAAACTCCCACCTTCCCCTGCTGCCTCCTACCACCCTTCCACCTCCGAAGCCAAAATGAAAGCCCAACAGATGTGTGCTGGGAATCGAATGTGGCGGGCCTGGCCCATTGTGGATGTGGCATACTCAGAAGAGGAAGTCATGATCAGGTGGAAATTGTGATCCTGCTGGTGTTGTATGCAAGTGCGATGGTGTGGACGCATCTTGGGGTGCAGGTGTAGCCATGCACATGTGTGGGGTTGGGCTGACGGGTGAAGGAGAAGAGGGGTGGTGTGGCTGGGCTTGGGACCTCGACACATCACTGTGAGGCCCACAATGGTACATGCATTTGACTTCCTCATCCTGCACAGGCATACCTGAAATCAGGGTTTACATAACAACACGCAATCTTACTGCAAGTGACACCCTTAAATTAAAAAAAAAAAAAAATTCTAAAATGCTGTTTCTGATCCACTAAATTGATTTCAGGGCCCACTCTTAAGTCATGACCCAGATTTTGACAAATACTCAAGTACCTTCTGAGCCTTTTCTAAAATGGAGAATAATCTAAAATTTTTCAATCGATTGTGGAGTGCAGAGGTCTTCTTTAACGTGAGAAGATATTTAAAAAATAATGCATGAAATTGTGAGATCTTAGCGAAGGGCATCTGTTTGTTTGGTGAACTTGGAACATCCAAGAAAACTGAAGAACGAATGAACTAGCATATTTACAAACACTTAAGTCCTTGGATGGAAGATTTCAGGACAAATAAATTAAAAAAAAAGTATTATTGGCAGGTGAGGGCCAAGTAGATACAAGTAACAAATGTTTTTGAAATTAAAATTTATAGTAATAGGATAATGTGATTGATTTATAAGGAAGTTTTGAATACATCAGTAATAGAAATGATGATAATGTCAAGATTTACTGAGTCATTATATGCCTGCTTTATTCAGCATTTTAATTCATAAGATGATCCATCAGAACTTGGTCTGTTTAGGAACTTCCCTTTATTTTCCAAAACAGAATGTGGCTCTGGGGAGATGAGGTGTATTGCTCTGGGTTGGTGATCTTGTTTCTTAGAGCTGGGAAGAAGTCTTTTTGTTGTTGTTGTGTTTTTTTTTTAAATATTTTATTTATTTATTTGACAGACAGAGATCACAAGCAGGCAGAGAGGCAGGCAGAGAGAGAGAGGAGGAAGCAGGCTCTCTGCTGAGCAGAGAGCCTAATGTGGGGCTTGATCCCAGGACCCTGAGATCATGACCTGAGCCGAAGGCAGAGGCTTTAACCCATTGAGCCACCCAGGTGCCCCTTTGTTGTTTTTTTAAAGATTTATTTCTCGAGAGAGAGAGAGAGGGCAAGCGGGGGGAAGGGGCAGGGGGAGAGTGAGAGGGAACCTCAAGCAGACTCCCCGCTGAGTATAGAGCCAGACTCGGGGCTCGATCTCATGACTCTGAGATCATGATCTGCGCTGACACCAAGAATTGGATGCTCAACCGACTGAGTCATGCAGCACCCCCGGAAGCAGTTTTAGGACGGTCTTGTCCAGAGCTTTTAAAGTTTTCAACAGGGGCAACAGACTGTCGGGGAGCACGGGGAAGGTGCGGTGGGCAGCAGAAAGGGGCTGGTGCTCCGAGCCGCTCTGCCTTGGGATCCAAGAAGGCCGCCCCAGCTTGGACAGAGACCGACTTTGATCCAGTCAGATCCAGTTACAGATTCTGGGGAGGGGGCTCATATTGGCTCACTGTGTGCGGCCCACTGTCGTCTGGGTCTGGGGTCATGAAGTATAAACACGGTGTTCGGGCACTCAACTCCATGGGCACGGTGGAGAGTTTGGGGAAGTCGTGGTCTGCGCAGATACCTCAAAACTGACTGCGATACTGTGGAAGCCTTTGTTGAAATAAGATCTTGTCTGAGAGCCACACATGCAGGATGGATAAAGACGGAGTTGTTCTGGCAGCGAGTACGGGGACCAAAGTGCTATCAAACTGGCACCCCTCCCCTGGGGCCTGCAAGTGTAGTTTTGAAAACTATGGATCTATTTCTACCCCCTGTTTTTATAGAAAAATGAGGCTAAAATATGGGGTCATCTCCTCTGAGGTGTCAAGGCCGGACACTCAGAGATGACGCCGCTGCAACTGAGTGTCACGGCTGCGACCGGCACCAGGGCCCTGGCCCCTTGTGGAATGTCCGCGCTCCTCCTCGCTCGCCTCCTCATTCCCAGTACCACGAACACACCACTGCTGGGGAAGCCTTTTGTTTCTTTTTAAATTCCTCTTTTTAGAAAGAAAACCACTTTTGTATTTCTAAGGTGAGTCGATTTTGACTTGCAGAGTTAAAAAGACAAAAGCAAAAAAAAACCCCCACACAGAGGGAAGGTACAGGGGACGCCAGAAGAAGACCCGTGTCCCCGGCCAGGAGGATGGCTGGAGGGTGCTGGCAGGGCCTCCTCGCTGAACCGAGTCCTGCCCAGCACCCTTCAGTCCTCCTCCCTCCTTCAAACATAGGCAAGGGTTTGGTGGCCCAGACAGACGGGTTCTGGTCACCGACCTTGTGTCAGGTTGACAATGTGCTGTGGCGCCTCCCATGGGATGGTGACTTTCGCCCTCGTGCCTCCCAGTGATGCCTCATGCGTGGGCAGACAGGCCCGATGGAGCAGCTTCCAGGCACGGGCTCAACTTGATGGCCCGTTTCCATGAGGGTCATCGCACGTACACTTGGGGAGATTGCCTCCCTCCCGCCTGGTGGACCGCTCTGGGGAAGGGTGCTGGCCGGCCGCCGGCAGGTGCACGTACACTTGGGGAGATTGCCTCCCTCCCACCTGGTGGACCGCTCTGGGGAAGGGTGCTGGCCGGCCGCCGGCAGGTAGCAGGCAAAGCCCACGGCTCCTCCATCCACAAGGTCAGCGCGGGCTGTCTGGAGGCTCTGCCTTGCGTCTGCACGCAGGGCCACTTGATGGCACTGTTAGAACTTCAGAACAGAGGCTGCCTCCCTTGAAACAGGGCCCCCCACCCCATTTTAATCCTCTCCAAACTGTCATTTCCACCCACCTCCTTGCAAACAGAGGCAGAATAAAATCATTTCCTAGCCTGTTCCTGCTGGCACGGCCCCCACGCCTTGCAGCCCGTTCCGGGCGGGGCGCGCAGAGTTAGTCCCCCTCTGCCCTCTCTCCCACCCTTGTGCCCCCCACCCTCCAGGCCACTTGCTGGATCTGTATCCCTCTCTGTGTCTCTGGGGCCTCTGGGGCTCCAGGCAACCTACCAGAGGAGAAAGGGCCATGACACACTTCTAAGAACCTGGGGATCTAAAAGAGAAAGCAGAAGTGTGTGGAATCCTTCTGGCCACAGGAGTCGTTTTCTAGAAGCAAGAAGCAGTTAGCTGTGGGGGAGAGCAGAGGCTGCGTGGAGAGGGGTCACTGGGAGAAGGTGCTCTGGTGGAATGGGAGGAATGTGCAGACTGCGCAGGAAACGGGCTCTCTTGGGCGGAATCTTGGCATTAGGTTGCACGGATTAAAGGCTTTCTGTTCTTGGCTTCCCAGCTGCCACTGTGTCAAAATCCCCCTCGACCCACCGGGTCAAGGGTGGGTGGGGGCGTGGTCACTGGCGACCCTTGCCTTCATCCCTTGTTTTGGCCTCTGGTTCCCTGTTCTTGTGGCCACTTCCTCTTTCTCAGAGACGTGCGGCAGGGGGACCACCAGCTAGAGAAGACGGGGAAAACACCACTGCCCCACCTTAGCCCCCCGGACCTCGGGTCCGTCCAGCATAGAGCCACCCGTCGCCGCCCCAGCCTGCCTTCCCCGGGCTCCCTTCCCGGGAGGAGGGAGAAAAATGCCTTTGCTTGGGAGGAATTAGCTGTAAGGAAAGCATTTTCCTCGAACAGTTACCAGGAAATACTGTCTTGACTGATACTCTCGGACATGCGGACATGGGCTGCCCTCCCAGCAGAGTTATCTGAAGGCTTGTTCAACCACGTCAATGCTGATGGATGGTCCCCAAGCTCAGAGTGGCCCACACAGCACCGGCCGCTGAGGCCTCTGGGTTTCCCCTCGGGGGGTGCCGGGTATGCTCCCCACATCCCACCTGCCAGCCAACGCGACTTTGAGTGGGGACCCAAGCCCGCTCACCCGCCCAGCGGCAGGTGGGAGGTCATTCTCTGCTGACTCAGGGCCCGACTGGGGCAGGTGCATGCCTTCAGCCCCATGAGTAATACTGGCTCTTCATCTTCAAAGGGCCTTCCCAAGATTAACCAATTAGTCACCCCCAGGAAAGCTACAAAGCAGGCTATTATCATCTTCATTAAGCCCGTGGTGGGGGAGGGAGGCGAGTGGAGTCCCCACCCCAGGCCGACGAGAGTCTGGGTTTGGGCGCAGGTGAGCTGTCGCTTGAGATGGCCCGGGGTGCTGGAGGGTGTGTGGTGAGGATGAACCAAGGACATTCTAAAGGGGAGGCTGGCGCTTCTCAGTGGGCAGAAGTCGGGGAAGGCCGGGAGGCCCCAGAACAGGGGAAGGGAAGGATTGGAGGGTCTGGGGCCCGAGCAAGGGTGTCTTGTTGAACCGAAGGTGAGTCGGTGCAAAGACAGGCTGACGTGAGCCTGTGCACAGAGGGCTCCACTGTAGTCCTGAACTTCCAGAAACCGGGGCTGGTTCTGCCCCTTTGAGCCATCCAGATACTTGTGAAATGAGTCTCGGATCACTTTCCTTTTCGTATCTACGTGAGGCTTGTGAATGACTGAAAATGATCGCGCACGTGTTGCTGAAGCACTTGGCAGACCAGAAGTGTGATGTGGGGTGTTCGTCCGGGTCCCTCCTGGCCGTGGATTTGTCCTCTTTCAGACGCACAAGGCAGGCTAGAGCGTCTCAGGAGGTAGGGCTGTGTCCTGGTGACGGAGTGAGAACCGAAGCACCTTCTGGAAGCCAGACAGCAGAGCAATCCTTTCAGTCAACCCTGTCTGCAGCTGCTTTTTATAAACTTGGCATAAATATGTGCTTGGGAATGCCAGGACAGTGTATCTGGAAAATATTTGCTACCCTTCGAAAACACACACGCGCTCGTGCGCACACACACACACACACACACACACACATGCTTGGAAAGGGGGAAAAAAAAGAAGCACAACAGAAATTGCGCATAATATAGAACGGCTTCACTTGTGGTTTTTTTCCATTACTTCCTCAGTTCATTTTTCTGCTGCCAATTTTAGAAGGCCATAAGTCATAGTTGTTGTTAAACTTTGTCAGTTAAAATGTAACTCTAAGAACAAGTCATATGATATGTTGTAGCCAAATGGCCTTTTGGAGGGAAGTTGTGGAAGGCACAGCTCCTGAGTGAGTCCTGCTGTCCCCCGGTCTCCTCTGCTGGGTGTTCGCTCTGTGCCCACAGGTGGTCCTGGCCCCCTCGGTCCCAGAGCTGTCATTAACGCCACAGCTCTAAAGGGCCACCTCCCAGAAGAAAGGTGACGTGTTGAGTCCAGTTTCCAACATTTGCTTCGTGTGACCCAGGAGCAAAATGTGGTCTCATTAAGGGTGATTTGTTACAAACCCCCTACTCTGCTCTTCTAGAAACAATGGGATCCACTTTCTTATAAACCTTGACCCGGTGGAGTCAGAAATTAAGAGGCCGAAAAGGAGGAATTGGCTTTTGGAGGCTGGGAGGGCCCAACCTCTTCACACCCGCGCAGAGCAGCAGCAGACCCACGACTGGCAGGCAGCCCAGACCATGCCTCGGGGCTCTGGGGCCTCATGCTGGACTGGCGACCTTCTGAGGGCAGGGCTCTGGCTTTCCTCAGCGGTCCTGGTGTTGGAGGCAAGGCCAGGAGCACAGGCAGAGCTTACACATGCTTGTGCTTAAAACCAAGCTCAAAAGGGGCACCTGGGTGGCTCAGTGGGTTGGGCATCTGCCTTCGTCTCAGGTCATGATCCCAGGGTGCTGGGATCGAGTCCCATATTGGGCTCTCTGCTCGGCACGGGCCTGCTTCTGTGTGTGTGTGTGTGTGTGTGTGTGTGTGTGTGTGTGTGTCAAATAAATACAATCTTAAAAAACAACAACAATAACCGAGCTCAAAGACAAACACCAGCAGGGCTGTCTGCACAATTGGCCTGCAGCAGGGCAAGGCGGGGGGTGGGGAGGCTCTCCTCTTTCCAGTCCTGTCTTCTCCCTGTGATGCTGTGCATTTTCCTTTCCTCAGTCTGACTGTCCACGGAAGGGGTCTCAGAGGAGAACGGGGGAAGTCGTGGTGGGTATTAGGGAGACTTTGTCAGTGGCCAGGCTCCTCAACTGGGAGGCAGGGTGTCCTCCTTGTGAGGCCATAGCAGAACCAGGACCGTTGTTCTGAGAAGCAGATCACTGCTTTCATCCACGAGCCCATCCGGGAAGTTATGGGATAGACTGACAGCTCTGATTCCAGACTCTACCCCTGACTTGCCACGTGTCTTTTGGGGACAAGCAGGGCCCTCACAGTTGCTGAGTGCCCATCTGCTGCATGGGGGGGACACGCTCCCCATACGCTCTGCGTGGTACCTCGTTGGGACCGCAAAGGCCACTCCATTGCCTGGTGGCAAGGTCCTCCCGGCCTCGGTGCTGGCTGTTGGAGGGAGCTGGCGCCCCAGTCTCAGAATGAAACCCCGTAGCACCTCCGCTGGCCTGCTCCAGACTGCCCCCCTTTGTCTTTCTGGCTCTTCTTTCCTCCTGCAGGGCGGGAGGCTCTTGCTCATTTCTTCATTCCTTCATTCACCCGCCAAGTGCATACCACAGGGATCCTGTGCTCAGGGCTGTGCGCGGCTGCTGCATCCATCAGCGAGCAAGGAAAGTCCCTGTCTTCATGGTGTTTGCACCCTTGTCGGGGAGACAGGCCGATGGATGTGGGCCAGCTCCTCCCACAAAGAGCTTTGCGTAAGATGCTGACTACAGCAGCGGAGAGGAGGAACAGATTGCTAAGAGAGCACACGACAGGCAAGATCGCTTTGCTGCAGGAGCAACCGAGGTGCCCTTGGATTTGCTGCTTAATCTCCTAGAGCCTCACCTGTGGAATGGGCACATCACCACGGGCTTCACGGGGATGCTGTGGGAAGTGGGGAAACTGATGGACGTGGAAAAGCACTTTGACAAGTGCTGGCTGCTCTCAGAAGTCTCCTGGGTCCCTAGTCATCTGGCCCCTGCTCCCACGTTCTGCCCTCTCTTCTGGATAAATCGATTTAATAGTCCAACCTTGGCTGGACAAATGGGAAAACCCATTCCAAAAACAACTGGCCTGAAAACCATTTTCTTGGGAGGGAGGTGGGGAATTGACATGCATCCAGATCCTTCCGCGTGGGGTCCTTGCCGAATGCCGTGTCTTGCTGCGACCTGGAAAGAGCACATGGGGGGGGACAAGTTCCAATCGCCCTGCCATGTGTGCTGCATACCGAGCACGGCTCTGCCCTCTGGCCACGGCTGCTCACATGCTCCATCTGCGGGGACATATTTAAAAGACTCAGGAAATGAACTCACATTTTTCCCCTCCCCCTCCTTTTCCAGAACAGTGCGGCCTTCCTGGAAGAAAGCAAACAAAAACAAGTGTGACTGTTTAAAAAATTATTGGAAAACCCATTCTGAACACTCTGGCCTTGAGTGGCTCTCCTGGGCGGAGGATGCGTCACCTGCTGCTTCCCTCTCCCCTCACCGCTCCCCCCATCTGTGGGGAGGGAGTGGGGCAGCCGTGTGGCCTTGAAGGAGGAGGGAGCTGACTCTCGAGGCAGCCCCATGACCAGGCCCCCTCGCACCCCCATGTGCACCTGACACACACAGACACGGATGGCAGCCCACGTGTGTGCCCCTGAAATCAGAGAATTCTCTGCCTCCAGAGTGCAAGCCGGCTTCTGCCCTGAAATGTGGGGGACTAGTTTGGATTTCTATGGGGGACTAGTTTGGGTTTCTAGATGTTCTCGTTTGATTTGCCGCATCCTTGGCGCTGTTCTTAGTAACCCGGTCGGCCATGCGGAGGCTGAGGATGAAGCCTTTTCACTGCAGCCATCTGGTCAGATGCTTTCCCTTTGATGAGGGAGGAACCTTCGCCGTACTTCAGCTGGAACGCTGCCTCCCAATTAAGGTGACAGCAGATGCCGGGTCTTCGCAGGAGCAGGACGCTGGGCCAGGCTCGAGAGCGCAGCCGGGCCGGGAGGGAGCCGGTCTCGCGGCCCGATGGTGCCCGCGCACAGGGGCGCGGCCGGGAGAGCCTCCGTCAGGTGCGGACCAGTGGGGCTGGCTCTGCGCTCAGGTTTTCCACTGTGGGGCGGTGACAGCGATGCATCACAGACACCCTCAGGAGACACTCCTCTGCTTTCATAACAATGAAGGATTTTTTTCCTCTGACTCATCTTCAGAAGATCCCCCCCCTTCTTCGTTTGAAAATAAATATAATTAGTAACAGCAGACGTACTGGATATAGCCAGCCCTTCCTATCCGGGCCTCGCCACCCGCTCCGGGGACGCGGCGGCCCTTGGGTGGGTGCTGCAGAGAGAGAGGCCTGTCGGGTCTCTGCGCCCAGAGCCGGGGGTGGGGGGGTAGGGGGGCGGTGGCGGGAAGCGGATGCACAAGGTGGGCTGAGTGGACGTTGTCCCCTGGCACTGCCCCGGCCTGGGCTTGTCTCCGTTCTCCTCCTCAAGCTGCTCGGGGCAGCCAGGGGTAGGCCTGGTAGGTGCGGGGGCGGTGCGCACCCCCTTCTGCCCCCGCCCCGCAGAGCGGAGGGAGAGTTGCCAGGTATGGTTGTCATGGCAACGTGGTGGCCGCTGCAGGCTGCTGCAGGCGAGGGGCACCTGAGCGCCTGCAGGTTAAGATCTGCTCTCTCCAGGCTAGGAGCCAAGACAGCGTCCTTTGTTCCCGGCTGCTGCTGGAGCTGCGGCCCCGCCCCCGTGGCGGGAGCTCAGACAGGTTCTCCCCAGGTAACCCTCCGCTCTCCTTCCGGACAAAAGGGCAGCCTGGGTGTCTGGTGGCCACCGTCCAGGCCCACGGAGAGCTCATATTCTGAAATCGGTGGGTCGGGCAGGCCCAGGAATGCGTACACACACCTTGTGGGCATATTCTGGGCCTGTGGCAGGGCCAGTGAACTTGGTGAGACAGGCTTGGTGACACAGGGGAGGCTGCGCGCCTCCTGCCTCCTGTCCCTCGGGCGGGCAAGGCAGGGACCGGATGACTCGTTGGCCTGGATTGAACACAGCAGGCGTCATCCGAGCCACAGGCACCTTTACCCAAGTTGCTCAAAGTGTTTTCCGAGCAAACAGTTGTTTCATAACACCCGTGAGAAGTAGGTGGGGTGACAAAGCATTCTTTGTCCCTATCTTATGGATGGGGAAATTGAAAAGCTTGTCCATCTAGGTGGTGAGGCCAAGAAAGGAGGAAGGGAGCTCTCCCGCCCTGGGCTCTGGGGAGCAGAGGGCTGGGATCTCCGCCTGCCTCTCCAGCCAGGATGTGCCCTGTCGCCAACTCCTGGGGGGTCCTGGGCTGTGGGGGCAGGCCCATAGGAGAAAGAGGCCAGAGGTGGAGGCAGTTTGAGGCTTCTCCCTCGGCACCGAGGGGCCTCCAGGAACTCAGTGGCTGCCCTGTGGTCTGAGGTGTTGACACTGGCTGTCGGGGATCCGGAAGGTGTCCGTTGGCTGGAAGTCACTGCACCCTCAGAGGTGGTCAGCAGATCCCATTTGAGCATCCTGTGCTGGCTCAGGGATTATTGTTCCGGGCACCGTGGTGAGCGAGCACCCAGGGCGCCTGGTCTGTGGAGCTCGCAGGAGATAGATAATCAACACGGATATTAAGGAGAAATCATTTTGGAGAGTGCCATGTGCCACGAGGAAAGTACAGATGGAATGTGCCAGAGACTGGCTGGAGGGGAGGCTGGGAAAAGGGGGCAACCTTACAGAGGAGGCAGGGAAGGCGTCTACAGGGGCTCAATCCCACAGGAGGAGGAGGAGCTGGCCCTGGACGATCATTTCAGAGGGAGGGGACAGCTGTGCAGTGAGTCCGAGAGGGCAATGAGGGCAGCTTGTCCCAAGGTTAAGGAGAAGGATGCAGCTCCTGGATGGTGTTCAGAGGGGGGACACGGAGACCTGGTTATGGGCCACGGGGCCAGCTGTGATTCTGGAGGCAAGGGCAGGTGGTGCGTGAGTCAGGACCTCTTGGAGAGGAAGCCCCGATGCCTTCTTGTGAGGAACTTGATGTGGGGCGCAAAGGAGAGAGTAATGAAGGCTGACTTGGAGGTGTTTGCTTGGACTGGAGGACCGACTGCTGTAGATTAAGGCGGGAGACTGAGGAAGAGCGCATGGAGGGGAGACACGAAGAGGCTGGTCTTGGACGTGGGGAGTTTGAGATGCCTGCTTCCAGGTGGCTATACCTGCGGTATGGGCGTCAGCGTTCCTAAAGCTCTCCCTCTCAGACCTCGGAGAAGAAGGATGGTGGGTTCCATCGAAGGATGGTGGGCTCTGTCACAGTATGTCCCGAATTCACCTGTGCCTCCCCGTGCTCAAACCTAACCTTTGTCAAGGAGGATGAGACTCCTGCTCTCTGAGCTGGAACAGGTCTCTGTCACAGTTGCTTTATGACATGGGGAGCAGACCAGCCAGGTGTATAGTTATCCCCCTTATTCGTGGGGGATACGTTCCAAGAACTCCAGTGGGTGCCTGAAACCGCAGACAGTACCGACACCTATATACATGCCATCTTCCCCCATACATACGTACGGTACAGTTTAATTTATAAATTAGGCTCAGTAAGAGACGGACAACAATAACTGGTAATAAAATAGAGCAACTATAGCAATACACTGTGATTAAAGTTAAGCGAATGTGGTCTCTCTCTCTCGCAAGATACCTTATTGTGCTGTACTCACCCTTCTCGTGATGACACGAGATGATAAAATGCCTGCCTGGTGAGAGGAAGTGAGGGGGATGACGTAGGCATTGTGACCTGGCATTCGGCTACTCTTGACCCTCTGGATATACGTATCAGGGGGATTATCAGCTTCCCGACCGCGGCTGACCGCAGGTAACTGAAAAAGAGCAAAACCATCGATAAGGGGGACCTTCTGCCCATGAGGTGGGGAGGTGGGGAGCAGCCTTCAGCGGACCCGACTTGCTTGTCCCTTTCCATCCAGCTCCCGGCCTTCCACAGCCAAATCCTTGGTCATTTGCCCTTGGGCGCCATAATTAGGCTGATCTTACGAGCTATGGGTCTTGCCTGTCTTTTGGTTGGTCAAATGGAATGATGGGAGTTAGCAGTTTCTTCTAAGAAGGGGCATTTGAAGAGGATGGGCCCATGTGGTCACTGACCAGGGAGGGGTCCCCTAAGCAGAAGGGCTAGGACTCTTTGTGGCCACTGACTTGGCATGTGGCTTTGAAGAACGTGTTAATGTGTACCCCACAGTATAAACTGAAAGCTACAGAAAGGATTGCATCAGAGAAGACAGCCCAAGCCCCCTGTTGGACACACCTACTCTGTTTCACTACAGAGTCGACTCAGAGCCATTAGTGCGATGGAAATTCTAATTCTGGGTCTCCAAGGAATTATTATTATTATTTTAATTAATTTTTTAAAAAGTAGGCTCCATGCCCAGTGTGGAGCCCAACACAGGGGCTTGAACTCCTGACCTGAGCTGAGACACGAGTCCTATGCTTAACTCACTGGGTCACCCAGGCTCCCGTATTATTATTTTTTAAAGTAAGATCTATGCCCAACATGGGGCCTGAACTCACGACCCGAGAGCGAGAGTTGCACGCCCCGCCATCTTGGATTTTACAAGGAAGTTTTGGGTATGCTGAGAACATTGTCTGGTGAGGTTGTCTTTCCATGTCCCAGAAACAGATTCAGGGATATCCGTTCTCATACCCCAAGAACTCCTTGGGTGAAGACCCAGAAGCTCACTCATTTGGACCCACTTTCCAGGGGATGGAATCACTATCATTTGTGGGGGGCTTTCAAGCTCACCAGGTGCTTTCATGGCCCTTTGCTCATTCGATACTTTCCATGACTCAGAGCATTACTGGCGGTTTGTCAGCGCAGAGGCAGCAACTAAGAGAGGTCAAGTCCTTTGTCCAAAGTCACACACAAAGGGAGATCTGAGAATTAGTCCCAGTCCCGCGGCCTCCCCCACTTTCCCAAGTCCTCGTTGTTGCACCTTTGGCGGCAGGGGGCCAGGGTGGTTCTGGGCACCTGGACTGACGTGACTGTGAGTTTGGTAAGCCCAAGCCAGGTGGTGCTTGGAATTCCCTGAGCTGGCTCTTAGGAACTCGTTCTGCTCACAGAGGGCTGTGTTGCAACCGGACCAATGGACGAGAAGGTTGGGACGGAGAGCCATTACTTCACCAATGTGAGTCAAGGTCATTTGTCACCTCAGGAAGCACGCGGAGCTGCAACACTCCACAGGGAGGTGTGCTGCTCCTGAGCCAAGCCTGCATGTGGCCTGGCACCTTTCCCATGGGGCAGGGAGAAGGGGAGCTTCTGGAAGTGAGGGTGTGCCGGAGCCCTGGGGAACTTGGTCATACCTGACTCAGCCCCTCTTCTGAGAAAGGAACCAAATACCAGGTGGGGGTTGCACCCGTGAGCTGGGGTAAGGATGTCAGGACACAGGAGCCATCAGCAGGAGCTGGCCGACTGCCATCCCTGGCTGAGGCCTTTTGGATACTGTGACAGGCGCGATTGGAAGGCCGGTAGCTCCTGACCCTCCTGTCACCTGAGGAAATCGGACCACTGTGAGCTATCAGAGTGTCCTCCCAGACACCATCCCCCTTCCTAGTTTAGCAGGTGGTACTTGTTTTTTTTTTGTTCTTGTTTTTGTTTTTTAAATGAGGGAGTCTGGAACTTGTCCATTTACAGTGCCGTCCATCAAAGTGCTGTGCCTCAGAGGAAGATGCTTGCAGGGGTGGGGACCAGGACCGGGGCTTGTGGCCTGGACATTGCTGCCAGTGCTCTGGGCAATGCCCATGTTTGCGGAGCAAGGACGGTGCCTTGTCTCGCTGGGCCTTCCGTCGTGTGTTGGCAACGTTGGCCTCCATCAAGGCTTCCTTTTGGGCTTCCTTTCTCAGCGCAGCAGCACCGAGTGTGCTTTGTAGTTCGTTACTCAGGCCTCAGCTCAGGTGTCCCTCCCCGAGAGAGGCCGATCTTGATGTTCCCCTGGGCACTTCGCACGACCAGGAAAGACGTGTCTGGTTGCTCACTTGCTTCTGCTGCCCTCCTCCCCCACTGAAGTGCAAGCTCCATGAGGGACGGGACCATGCCCGGTTCTGCTCACTGTCACACCCTCAGCACGACGCACAAGATCTGTCCTTTGAAGGAGGGAAGGAAGGAAAGAAGGAAGGAGTGCAGCCAAGTCTTTGATGCAGAGGTAGGCACCCAGAGGGGCAGGTCCATCCAAGCAGATGCTTCCAGGTGCCATCGCCAGCACGGGGCACACCCTGCGGGCTCCTCCTGGGTTGCGTGGTCATTATCTGATGGCTAGGTGGGTCATGCAGATGGGTCAACAGCGGACTGGGAGGTCAGGCGTACTCCAGCCTCAGAAACTGCATGTGTCCAGAGGATGGAGGAGCCCAGGAATGTGTTTTTCGTTGATGTCAACCCTGCTGCAGTAGACCACACCTGCTTCTTGACCCAGGAACGTGGGAAAGAGAAAGCCATGGCTTGCTTCAGAGCTGGCAGCCGAGCTGGTAATAGTAGAAGAATGCCCTGCTTCTGATTCAGAGCGGGGAGGGGCTCTGGTGCCCTGCCACGGCCCCAGGAGCACAGGGTAAGTCCCTCCATGGCTCCCTGCCCTTCCCCGTCAACGTCTTGGCGAGTGGCTTGTTCCGACAAGTACCCGCTTTAGGGACGGAACAGCCTCTCTTTTGTCCAAAACCTTCCTTTGAGTTAAAGCTGCACAAAGAACCTTTCGAAGAGGAAAGTGATCGGGTTGGGAAGAGGAGACCGTGTCACATGTGGGCGCTCGAGTCCTGAGCTCCTGCCCCAAGACTCTCTGTCCTTTGCTCCTCCTGTGCCCACAACACACCATGGCTTTTGGCTCCCAGCCTGGGGTGGCATCCGTGGCTTCTTCCTCCTTCTTGGGAGGCAGTCACATTCCCTGGAATCTTCTTCCTTTCCTCCCCTCCCCTCCCTTGCTCCCCGTTTCCTAAGAGGACGTGGCAACGGAAGCAGCAGGCTTTTGGAGCCCAGAGTCGAACCCTTCCTGGAGACCGTGACTTCACCATGAAAACTTTTCAGGCACAGAAAGCAAGATTCCAGAGCAGCACAGTCTGGGGCGACAACGGCGTGACTTCCTGAAGGGCTAGGTTTAGCTCTGGGGCACTCTAGTGGGAGCGAGTGACCTGCTTCCCACTGTCCCCCACCCCGCAGTCTTCTCCCTTGGTCCAGTGCTGCTGCTGGGGAGGGGCTGCCTTGCTACACTCAGGGCTGAGCATTGGTATTACCTGGGCCATGTCATTCGTCTCTCACAGTGCCACTGTGCTGTTGGTGCTGTCATTACCTTGTAATTTGCCCTGGAATGTGAGCCCGGGGCAGTGGTCCCATCTGTATAGCACCTGTACCATACTATAAAGAGGGGGGCATTGGATGGATGGACCCAACACCCACTCACACACCCCATACCCTCTGTAGGAATCCTGTTCCAGCTTGTGGTGGTTTAAGAGCCCGTGGCTGTGGGCTATCCACTTCGGATTCAACCTCCACACCAAAGCTTTTTTAAATCCCACTTGGTCAAATGAGCAGTTTTATTCATGCCTTGAATCTTTTAAAATAACAGCTATGTTTATTTCTTCTTGCCTCTTGTTCTTTCAAGCTCGAAATTTCTCAGCACATCAGAGTCTTCAGAATGCCCTCAAATTTCTGTCTCCGAAGGCATTTTTACTTGGCTCCGCATGGTGAGGGACGCTTCTTCTTCCAGGAGGTTCAAGTTTGTTTTCGGCTCTTGAGTTTGGTTGTGAGAACAGAAACCAAGACAGCGGCCTTTTTCTCAGATGAGCAGCACTTTATCTTACGTTTTCATGGATTTCAGTTATTCCAAGTAGGGATGGCCAAGGTCTACGTGATCTTTGATGCCCAGTGGTTTTATCTGCTGAAACCTGCTGTTTTTATGGCTTTGAAAAATCTCAGTGGAATTATTCAGCGTTGTCCAACCCAAGAGGACTGTTTGCCCCATGGCGGGCGGTGTACAATCAGTAATGCATGTACCATATGGGGAGAGATGACCATATGACGCTCAGAAGGAGTTTGTCTTTTTTAAAAAAGATTTTATTTATTTATTTATTTATTTATTTATTTATTTATTTATTTATTGAGTGTGCAAAGGGGGTGGGGTGGGGCAGAGGTAGAGGGAGAGAGAGAGTCTCAGCAGACGCCCCGCTGGGCACAGAGCCTGAAGCTGGGTTCTATCTCACGGCCCCTGAGACCCTGACCTGAGCTGAAACCAAGAGTCAGGGGCTCACCTGACTGAGCCACCCAGGTGTCCCTAGTTTGTCTTTCTAAAGATTCTCTTCCCTGGTCATTTAAAAAATATCACCTAATTACCTAGATAACCATTTTTCATAACAGAGAACAAAACCTAGTTCTCGACTTCTTGCCCCGCTTTGTCCCAACTTACAGCATTGCCTTGGCCTGCACCCACTGTGTCTCGATCGCCCCAGGACTGGGAATGAGCCGCCTGTCCTCTGCATGGCCAGCCCGTTCACAGGCATCCTGGTCACCCCACGCCTTAGGGGCACCCTCTCCACCCCCCGCCCTCCCCCCCACCATGGCACTCTCACATCCCGAGGAAATGTACGTGTGACCCCGCGGGAGCCTCACTCTTCCTTCTCCGCACAGTTAACTGTGCTACCCCGGGACTCATCCACACTCCCTCCCCTGTCTCTCCTCCCCAGGGCCACTGACAACATTCCTGCTCAGGTTGTATCTGACCGGCTTCGCCCTTGACACTCGTTTCTACACTCGCATTTCCAGGTGCATGATGGAAGCCGCCGCAGCACTGTCCCCCAGACACTTCAGATTGGAGAGGGTAGGAATGATCTCACCATCTTCCTCCGTTAAGTGCGCTCATCTTCCAGGATTTCCCATGTCAGATGGGGGAGCTCCAGTCTGTCCAGAGGCCTGCGACAGGCAACCTGACCTCATCTGGGACTCTGGCTCACCTGTGGCTTCTGTGGCCATTGGGCTGAGCTCAGCAGCCCAGTCTGGGCCCACATCTCTCCGGTCTGGACGATGCAATGGCTGATACATTAGTCTCCTTACTCGCGTCTCTTCTCCCTTGAAACTGTCCAGATCAGTGAGAGGGGGGATCCGACAGTTCACCCCTCTGTAGAAATGCCTCCGTGACTCCGGATTCGTTGGGAGTCCCACCCGACCTTCTAGCAGGGCATGCGAAGCTGGCCCCATCGACTGGGCCCCATGTCTTGCCACTCTGGGATCTAGAAGGACTGAGCAGCTTCTATCCCTGGCATTGGGTCCCGGTCGTGTGTGCTGCCTTGATAGGTATGGGTCCCTTTGCCAGGGAGCCCTCCTGACTTCTCATCTGCCTGACAAACTCCTTCATCCTGCAGAACCCTCACCCAGTGTCACCACAGCTTCCTCCCATGACAGATTCTGCCACAAGGCAGACTCAGTGGCTTGCAGACCTTGCTTGTTTTCCCCATTCCTCTGTGGTCGTGACTGTTTTTCTGTGGCTCTCCTCTTCTTCAGGCAGGAACTGCCTCTGTACGGCCCACTTCCCAGCACAGTGTACAGCATGAAGTAGACTCTCAATAAACGTGCTGAGAGCTGAGACCGCAGATACTCTAGGCAAATACCAAGAAGCCAGAGTCCTTGTGGTCCTGAGGCCTCATCGCAGCTAATGATGGCCGAAGAGAAAAATCCGACAGGGACCCAAGGGATGTCCAGAGTTCTTCTCCCCTTTGCGGGGGCGGCTGACTGCTCTCCCATTTCCTTTTTTGGGCAGAAGAGCTGAGCTCGATTTGGCTTTGTCATTTACTGACCCTGAACCTCCTGGAGCATCAGTTTGCTGAGGGAAGTGAGGATCCGATAGGATGACGCGGCTGGGAGCGAGAAGCGAACGGAGGGGGCACTGGCGTTCTCTTCATGCCTGTCAGCACCTGTCCTCTCTCTGGGCGACGCTTGCGAGTGTGCCATGGGCCCCGCATACCCGCAGAGCTGCCGAGACAGGCGCTCGGGCCGTCCCGGAGTCAGGGATGCATTTGTGTGCGATGGGTGAGGCCCCTCCAGCAGCTGGGGGAGGTGATGGCTTTCTTTGGGGATGTCTAATGTGGGATGTGTGATCAAACCACAAAGGTGAGCCCACAAAGGGGGCTCCATTTTGGCTCCGTGCATGTGTTTGCAGCTCCCAAGTGGGAGTGGGTGGCATTGGGAGTCGGGGAGATGGGGGGTTGGGGGTGGGGGGCCGCCGTAGAGCGCGCAGGCCTCCTTCCTGTGCTGCTGCAGCAGTGGGCGGCCGTCACAAGCCCTGGGAAGCCTGGGCACTGGTCATGCTGTGAGCCTCAGCACTGACCAGCCCACGAGGGAGCAGCAGCTCCAGGAGCCACGTGGCACCTGGGCGTTTGGCCGAGAGCGGGCAGCGTTGGCCGGGAGCACACATCAGCGGGCCTCCGGGTCTCCACCGCCGTCCCGAAGAATGCCTGAAGGGACTTCATCCTGAAGCCCGTGTGTGTCACTCCTGAGATTAGCTAACCAGGGGACTCATTGCTTGTACTTCCTGAGTCCTCAAACTTTCCCCCCCCCCAGGAAAATCCCTATAACCCAGTCATAAAGTATGCCACGTGTGGTGTGCCACATGCCTCTGCACATCCCCATCTCCGTTCTGCAGGCGCAGATGGCTCCCAGGCAGCCGTCACCTTCCGCTGACTGTCCTCCTCTCGTGGGGCCCACAGGTGGCTGCGGCCTTGCTCCCTGACCCCACCCTGTCTGCAGGATAGACCGTGTCCCTTTGTCCGTCCATGTGTACACCTTCCTTGCTCCCTCCTGCCTCAGGTGTCACTGAGCACCTACTAGGCCAGACATTCCACTCAGCCCAGGTGGGGAAACCTGACTGAGGCGCGGTCCCCACCTTCCAGAGCTTGGGAGAAACCCCTGTAGGGAGTGAGCTAAATGCTGTGGAAGAGCAGATCGTGGGCGGTCAGTGCAGCGGGGCTCAGCTCCTTTCACAGAGGAAATGCAGGGCATCTGGTCTGTCATCAATAAGCAATAAAACACTTACTATACTTATAGATCTATTCAGCGTGACTGAGGATCTTCTGGGAGCTTTCTAGATGTGAAGCTCTCGGTGCCATTATTATCATCAAAAGTGCCTAATGACCACACATACTAATGCAAACATAATATTCCCGTTTTTTGGTTGCGCTGAGGCTCAGTGAGATTTTTGTAGACTGGCCCTGGTGTGCCAAAAGACCTTTCTTTTTTATGCTGTCTTCTGGGTAGCCCAGGGAAACAGGGGCACTAGAATAAAGGTGAGATGCAGGCTGGGAACGGTCCCAGGTGCACCTCATCACCCGCCTCACCTGGGTAAACACACATTTGCATATCAATGTATGGATTACAGACTTCCTTTTCTCAGGCCTAGGAGGTGCCCAGTTACACACGCAGGGGGACCCTCCGCCAGCCCAGCGAGCTCTCAAATCCCCTGCAACGTGAGAACCTGGACCTCAGGGTCCTCAGAGCCCCAGGGGCCAGCCCTGCATAGCGATTCCTATCTGCTTTCCCTTAAAGGAGGGGATTCGGCTTTGTAACTCACCCCGCCTTCACATGCGGGCCCAGCCTCCGGTCTCAGAAGTGGCGCTGGCTTCTGCAGGAGCCGGCCAGATTCTGCAATTACCTCTGAAGCCAGTCATTACAAAAAGCCCGGTACTCAGAGGGGAAGAAAGGCAGCTTTCATAATCACTGATGAGCTCACCAGGTACGGATGGAACTTTTCAAATGGGCCAAATTAAATAGCAGGCCTTGGGCTCGGGGCCTTGCGGCGCTGCTGTGAGGAGCAGGTGGGACGAGTATCAGATGTGTGAAGTGCAGGTGACAGGTAACCAGATCCCCGCCGCGGAGTCATGCGTGTGATGCGCTGTGGGAAGCTGTGTTGGGGCGTGGAGGGGGCAAAGCCACGCCCCCTCACCTGTCCGCAGAGGGGCCAGCAGCTTAACCCCAGCCGGCTCCCGCGGGACTGCCATTGGCCGCTTCGAGTCCATGAAAGTTGATATAAATCAATGCAATTTCCGCCGCAGCAGTAATTAACCCGCGGGAACCCTGCCTGAGCAGGTAGTTTCGGGAGAAATGGCGCTGGAGATGCTGGAGGCAGATTAGCGTTTTCAGCTCTCACGGTGATTTGCGTGCATTCAGTGTGCGCTCAGTTCCAGCTCCTGACCATGAAAAAAAAAAAAAAAAACCTCATAAATTCAGTCACTACGCGGGAGAAATCGACTTTGTTTCGATGGAGGGCCCCGGATGCTGGTCCGCTCCGAGGGAGTGTAGGGAAGCCTGGCTCCCAGCTGGCGTCCTCAGTTTTCTGTCCCGTCTGGGGAGACTGCTGGCCTCATCGGCCTGTAGAACACTCCCCCCTCAAGGACCTATGGTTCCGTTCACTGTGATGAGTCAGAGGCCTGGCCGAGTTCTGGGGAAGCATCGAGTCCACGTGCACGCGTGGCAGCTGGCGGAGGACATGCGATCCTTCGTTCTAGGTGCTTGGGGAACAGGACTGGCTCCCCAGGGCCCTCTGCACATGGGCAACTGGCCCGGGATTGCAGGAGGCGGGATGGTTCTGGGCGGACTCTGTGGCCCCGTGAACTGAGTACTGTGAGAGCAGGCCCTCTGTTTTGATCATTTTGGTCTAGCATCTAGCACGTGGTGCTCAAGACCCAAGAACCGTGTGTGGGAAGAGGGAGGATACGATAGGAGGAACGCCTTCTCTGGAATTCCTTCCTCGAAACAGAATCCTCGTGGCCTCACGTCAAGTCCTGTTCCCTGTAGCTCACTCGTATTTCCATCAAGCACTTGGACGTGTCTTTAATGGGTTCCAGGCGCAGAACAGGGCTGGCTCATCTCCCGTGGCGCTGTGGTCCCCTGCTGAGAGGTCTCCATTCCCACATGCCCCTCGAGTACCTGTGCCCTTCCCCTTCCCGGAGGGTATGCTTGGCAGGGGTCAGTGAGGCTGATCCCGAGGGGCTCAGAGACGCAGAAATCTAGACCCAACCATGGTTTTCAGAATGCTGAGTTATCATTTCCTTTACCTGTACAAGCAGGCTGATGGGTGGTGGGTGGGGGTCCTCCTGGTAGGAGCGGGGTCAGCATGACTGGATCAGTGCCCCAGAACACAGAGACAGATGCCAAGGATAACTGTTCTTATCTCACAGCCACCTTGAAGTTGTTTCATAGGAAATGAATATTAAAATATTTAACTTTTATATTTAAGTGTGGAATGAAAAAGGGTGGCTTCCCTTTATAGGAATTTGAAGACTTAGAGGTCAGCTGGTGCTGTGGACAGCATGCAGGTTTGTGTCCCAGCCCCTCACCCCCCCAAATCCATATGTTAAAAATCTAATCCTTAATGAGATGGTGATAGAAGGTAGAGCTTCTGGGCGGTGATGAGGTTAAGAGCCTGGAGCCCTCCTGAGTAACTTTAGTGCCCCTAGAGAGGAGACCCCACAGAGCTCCCTTGCTCCTTCCACCATGCGAGGAGGACACAGCAAGAAGGCATCATCTGTGAACCAGGAAGCAGGGTCTCAGGCAGAATCTCTGCATGCTGGACCTTGGCTTTTCCCAGCTTCCAGAGCTGTAAGCAATAAACGTTTGTTGTTAAGAAGCTTCCTAGTCTATGGTATTTTGTTACAACAGCCCAAATGGACTAAGCCACAGCCCTACCAAACTCATACAATAACTTTATTTCTAAGGGAATCGGATTACCGTGAAATCTCTCAGAGATCGCTAAGTGTGTGTGTGTGTATATGTGCGTGTGTGTGCGTGTGTGTGCGTGTGCGTGTGTGTGGCATGAGCACGTGGCAGCAGCATTTCGGTGTCATATGCACAGACATCCTTTGTCATCCTCCAAGTGGTCTGGGGAAGGAATCAGATAAACTTGGAGAACTTCAAGTTCGAGGTTCTGTGTCTAGCTTTGGAACACTCAAAGGCCTCCTCAGCTGTTCTGTGTTCAGATGTGGCTTTCAAGAGGTGGGAGGGTGGTTGGAGCTGCTCCTGGATGTCTCTGAGCCTCTCGAGGGACACTCTGCATGAGAAACCATCTCTTCCCTGGTTGCAGCAGATGCTATGCTGCTGAAGGCCAGCGGCAAAGCAGGAAGTAGAAATAGGAAGAAGGATTCTGAGCCCAGAAGTAAACCTTCATGCATGTGGTCAACTAATATTTGATAAGGGAGCTGAGAACACCCAAAGGGGAAAGGATAGTCTTCAGCAAAGGTGTTGGGAGAGCTGGAAAAGCACATGCAGAAAAATAAAGTTGGACTGCTATCTTCCACCACTCGTAAAAATTAACTCGAGATGGATCATAAGACCCAAAGCTAATATTCCCAGAAGAAAACATAGGGGAAAAACTCCTTGACATCAGTTTTGACAATAATTTCTTGGCTATGCACCAATGAAAACAAAGCAAAACTCGACAAGTAGGACTGCATCAAACTTAAAGTCTTCTGCACAGCAAAGGAAACGGGTTGTCAATATGGAAAGACAACCTACAGAATGGGACAAGACATTTGTGAACCATGCATCTGATAAGGGTTAATATCCAAAATTTATAAAGGATTCATACAATTCAATGACCAAAAACATCCCCTAAACAATCTGATTTAAAAATGGGCAGAGGAAATAAAGAGATGTTTTTCCAAAGAAGACATCCAAATGGTCAACACGTACATGAAAAGATACCCAGTGTCACTCATCGTCAGGGAAATGCAAACCAAAACAACGATGAGATATCAGCTCACACCTGTCAAAATGGCTAGTATCAAAAAGACAAGAGATAACAAGTGTTGGTGAGGATGGGGGGAAAAGGGAACACTTGCACACTGTTGGTGGGAATGGGAATTGGTTCAATCCCCATTGGAGAACCCAGTGGAGGTTCTTCAAGAAAATTCAAAATACAATATGATTCAGCAGTTCCGTTTCTGGGTATATACCCAAGAGAAATGAAGAGGATACTGAAGAGGTATACACAATCCCAGTGTTTATTGTAACATTATTAACAGTAGTCAAGATACAGAAACAAGCTATGTGCCTGTCAACAGATGAATGGGTAAAGAACCCCTCCCCCCCACACAGTGGAATATTATTCTACATGAGAAAGAAGGAAATCCTGCCATTGTCGACCACAAGGATGGACCTTGAGGACATTATGCTAAGTGAAATAAGTCAGGGGAAGACTCATACTGTATAATATCACTTATTTGTGGAATATAAAATTGCCAAACTCATGTAAACACAGTAAAAAGTTGGCAACCAGGGCTTGGGGGTGGTGTGGGGGAATAGGAGAGAGGCTATTTAAGGGTACAAACTTGCTAGTAGCAGATAAATAAGTCCCGGAGATCTAATCAGATGGTACAGTGAATATAGACAACAATATTGCATGTGTTTATCAAGCTTGCTAGGAGATTAGATCTTAATTTTTTCTATCATAAACAAATCATAATTATGTGACATGATAGAGGTGCTAAATACAACGGCAATCATGTTACAGTATGTAAGTGTATCCAATCACCATGTTGAATGCCTTAAACTTACATAATATTATGTCAAATACATTTCAATAAAAAAGGCGTATTCCGTACACTTGGCATACAGCCCCCAAAGTGCAGAAATCCAGGGCCCTCGTTCTCCCCCTGAACTGTGACCCTGACAGTTCTCCAGGAGCTCAGCATCCCGGCCATCTCCCAGTCCCCAGACACACTAGCCACCATGGCAGAGTCACATACTGTCCTTGCCCCAGCTTTGGGACCCTCAGTAGATGGGTGTTAGTCCGGTGACAGGAGCAGTGGGAATGCAATCACTCTGAGGTTGAAGAATGTCCTTCAGCGTGCACAAGTGTTTGTTGTGCCTCTGCTTCGCATCAGACTAGTGCGGTACACTTTTATGTTTATCCCACTGAGTCCTTGTGGTGATCCTGTGAGATAGGAATTCCCTTCTCCATTTAAGAGACGAGGAGACCAAGGCTCCCAGGGGCAAAGGACACAGCTAGAGGGGCCCGAGCAGCTCTAGAATCTCCACCCTTTGGCGTCAAGGGTAGTTCGTGTCCATCACCTTGTATGTTACTGCGGTGTTCAGGTGCTTAAACGTTTGCTCTGCTTCCTTTTTCCTTTGCAATCTGCATTGTGGACTGTGTCCCTTGTGTCCTTGAGTGTAGAGCCTGCTGCTGGGAGGAGCTGGGAGACCGTGACCTCGTTGGAGCCTGGGTAGGGTTCCAGGGAGAGTGACAGGTTCAGCAAATAAAAACGCAAGATGCCCAGTTAGAGTTGAATTTGAATTTCTGAGGAACAGTGAGTACTTTCATTTTTTTTTAAAGATTTTATTTTTTTATTTGAGAGCGAGAGATCACAAGTAGGCGGAGAGTCAGGCACAGAGAGAGGAGGAAGCAGGCTCCTCATGGAGCAGAGAGCCCGACATGGGGCTCAATCCCAGGACCCTGAGATCATGAACTGAGCCGAAGGCAGAGACTTAAACCACTGAGCCATCCAGGTGCCCCGAGTACTTTCATTTTAATATAACTATGTCCTATACGATTTTTAGGATATACTTATGCTAAAACAGTATTCCCTTGTTTATTTAAAATTCAGATTTAAGGGGCACCTGGGTGGCTCAGTCGTTAAGCGTCTGCCTTTGGCTCAGGTCATGATCTTCAGGGTCCTAGGATCAAGCCCCGCATCGGGCTCTCTGCTCAGTGGGGAGTCTGCTTCTTCCTCTCCCACTCTCCCGCTGTGCTCCCTCTCTTGCTATCTCTCTCTCTCTGTCAAATAAATAAATAAAATCTTAAAAAAAAAATTCAGATTTAACTCTGGTTCCCGTGAAGCTTGCGGCTGGTCTAACGCTGAAGAAGGCTCCGTTCGCAGGGGTCGGGACTCGATGATGCTTTGCTCACGGGCTCTGCGGGCTCCCCCAGCTCTTCCCGAAGGCTCCACCATCGCCACTCGAGCTTTCAAACCGGCCACTTCGGCAAAATCTAACCAGCTGTGTTTTGTCTGGCTGATGTGATGTTGATTTAAAAAAAAAAAAAAAAAGATTTATTTATTTATTTGAGGAGGGTGGGGGTTGGTGGGCAGAGCACGGGAGATAGTCTCAAGAAGACTTGCCAGTGAGCGTGGAACCCAGCGTGGGGCTCGACCTCACAACCCTGAGATCACAACCTGAGCCAAAATCAAGAGTCAGAGCATTAACCAATGGAGCCCCCCAGGTGTCCTGGGCATGATGCTGATTTTTAAAAAACTGGTCAATTTTTGAAAACCAGGAGTTTCTACATGCCCATCTAAATGACATCCTTTTAAAATTGTGTTTTAATTCCTGCGTAGTTAACAGTCAGTGTCGGTTTCAGGTGTACAGGGTAGTGATGCAACAGTTCTGTAACAACCTGTGCTCGTCCTAAGTGCGAATCCTTAATCCCCACCACCCGTGTCCCCCACCCCTCTGCCCGCATCCCCTCCAGTAACCGTCCATTTGTTCTCTATAGTTAAGAGTCTGTTTCTTGGTTTGACTCTCTTTTTTCCCAGTTTCTTGTTTGTTTTGTTTCTTAAATTTCACGTATGAGCAAAATCATATGGTATTTGTCTTTCTCAGACAGACTGATTTCGCTTAGCTCCATACTCTCTAGCTCCATCCATGTTGTTGCAAATGGCAAGATTTCATTCCTTTTATGGCTGAGTAATGCTCTGTTGTATGTACACACCTCATCTCCTTTACCCATTCGTCTGTTGATGGATGCTCAGGCTGCTTCCATAACTTGGCTATTGTAAATAATGCTGCTAAAAGCTCAGGGGTGCATGTATCCCTGAATTCGTGTTTTTGTATTTTTTTGGTAAATACCCAGTAGTGTGATTACTGGATTGTAGGGTATTTCCATATTTAACTTTTAAAAAATTATTATTTATTTAAACAAAAGATTTTTAAAGTAATCTCTACACCCAGCGTGGGGCTCAAACTCACAACCCTAAGATCAGGAGTCGCATGTTCTACCCACGGATCCAGCCAGGTGCCCACCCCCACCAACCTTTTTTTTTTGAAGACAGGCACCCCCGTGGGGTGCTTGGTTGTCTCATTCGGTTAAGAGTCCAGCTCTTAATTTTGGCTCAGGTCATGATCTCAGAGTGATGAGATCGAGGCCTGCCTAGGATTCTGGGCTGAGTGTGGAGTCTGCTTAAGATTCTCTGTCTCCCTAGGGGCACCTAGGTGGCTCAGTGTGTTAAAGCCTCTGCCTTCGGCTCGGGTCGTGATCCCAGGGTCCTGGGATCGAGCCCCGCATGGACTTTCTGCTCAGCGGGGAGCCTGCTTCCTCCTCTCTCTCTGCCTGCCTCTCTGCCTGCTTGCGATCTCTGTCAAATAAATAAATAAATAAATCTTAAAAAAAAAAAAAAAGATTCTCTGTCTCCCTCTACCCCCTGCCCCCACCCCCACTTGCGCATGCTCTCTCTCTCTCTCTCTTTCTCAAAATAAATAAATAAATAAATAAATAAATAAATAAATAAAGGGGTGCCTGGGTGGCTCAGTGGGTTAAGCCGCTGCCTTTGGCTCAGGTCATGATCTTAGAGTCCTGGGATCGAGCCCTGCATTGGGCTCCCTGCTCAGTGGAGAGCCTGCTTCTCCCTCTCCCTCTCCCTCTGCCTACTTGTGATCTCTCTCTCTCTGTCAGATAAATAAATACAATCTTAAAAAAATTAAAGACAGGCACCCCCTATTTTTTTTTAAGATTTTATTTATTTATTTGACAGACGGAGATCACAGAGAAGCAGGCAGAGATTGAGGAGGAAGCAGGCTCCCTGCTGAGCAGAGAGCCCCATGTGGGGGCCGATCCCAGGACCCTGGGATCATGACCTGAGCTGAAGGCAGAGGCTTTAACCCACTGAGCCACCCAGGCACCCCGACAGGCACCCCCTATTTTTAACTTTCTGAGGAATCTCTGTACACTTTCCACAGTGGCTACACATCCTCGCCAATACTTGCTGTATTTTGTATTGTTGATTTCAGCCGTTCTGACACATGTGAGGTGGCATCTCCTGTGGTTTTGATTTGGAGCTCCCTGTTGATCAGTGATGTTGAGCACCTTTTCCTGTGTCTGTTGGCCATCGGGATGTCTTCTTTGAACAAATGTCTGTTCATTTGTTTGCCCATTTTTAATTGGATGATTTGTTTCCTAGATATTGGGTTGTTCTTCATATATTTTGGATACTAATCCTTTATTGAATATGTCATTTGCAGATATCTTCTCCCATTCAGTAGGTTGCCTTTTAGTTTCGTTGCTTGTTTCCTTCACTGTGCAGAAGCTGTTTATTTTGACATAGTCCCAATAGCTTATTTTTGCTTGTGTTTCCCTTGCCTCAGGAGACACACCTAGAAAAATGTTGCTATGGCCAGTGTCAGAGATTTTACTGCCTGTGCTCTCTTCTAGGACTTTCATGGTTTCAGGTTTTTAGGTCTTTCATCCATTTTAAGTTTATTTTTTATGTATGGTATAAAAATAATCAGTTTTCCAAACACCCGTTGTTGAAGAGACTTTTTCCCATTGGATATTCTTTCCTGTTTTGTCAGAGGTTAATTGACTGTATAATCGTGGGTTTATTTCTGGGTTTTTGTGTCTACTTTTGTGCCAGTACCATACTGTTTTGATTCCTACGGCTTTGTCATGTAACTTGAAGTCTGGAATTGTGATGCCTCCAGCTTTGCTTCTCTTTTAACTGCTTTGGCAAATTCAGAGTCTTTACAAATATGGAATGCTTCATGAATTTGCATGTCATCCTTGGGCAAGGGCCAAGCTAATCTCTGTATCACTCCAATTTTAGTGTATATGCTGCTGAAGTGAGCACTAAATTCCTGACTTTTTTTTAATTTCAAGTTTTTATTTAAGTTCAAATTAGTTAACATATATGGCAAAATTGGTTTCAGGTGTAGAATTCAGTAATTCATCGCTTACATATAATACCCAGCACTCATCAAAGGTGCCCTCCTTGACACCCATCACCCATTTAACCCATTCTGCATCCCCCCAAAATCAAATCTGCCATCTTGAGCCCCCAAGACCACATGGCATGCACTTGCCGGTTCGCCCCACTCCCATCCCCATCCCTCCCTGTGGTTGCCTCCTGCCCACCTGATTCACTTCTATCTGTCCAGCCCCAGCAGGCATTGAGGTTTTTTTTTTTTTTTTTAAAGATTTTATTTATTTATTTATTTGACAGAGAGAGAGAGAGAGAGAGAGAGATCACAAGTAGGCAGAGAGGCAGGCCGGGGGTGGGGAAGCAGTCTCCCCACTGAGCAGAGAGCCTGATGCGGGGCTCAATTCCAGGACCCTGAGATCATGACCTGAGCCAAAGGCAGAGGCTTTAACCCACTGAGCCACCCAGGCGCCCAGGCATTGACTTTTTGACTCCTGATCTATACTATGTGCCAAAAAGTCTACTTCTTCCAGTGACAACAAAAATACCAAGCGTTTTCATTGGACTGCCTCCACCTATTTCTCCCATTTTATCCCATCTCCCTCCCTGTCCCCTCCCTCAGTGCTCGTGGTGACCATGCACTGGCTGTTGGTTGTCCCCTCCTCCCAAGCAATGCCAGCGTGACCCCAGAAGGCCTGGCCACGGGCATGGCTCCCTTCGAGATGGCCCTACGAAGCCCTCCCGACTCCCCGAATCCCTCTGTCGCACACAGAATCACACTGCCGCTTAGTTGAATTTCTTCATTGTATACAGATTAAGAAATGGGATATGTGACACTCGAGAATCACATGCAATGAAAACTGTGTAAAACTGTGACTAGAACTCAGGCAACAGGGACGTGGGAATTTCTCACCAAACTACGTGCTGTGTGTGTGGATCTTGCCTCAGTGCCTCTCACGTCTCCACCGCAGGGCATCGTGCCATATGCGAGATGAGCTCTCGGACTGATTGATTGATTACTCACTCGGCGCTCCTGGCAAAGCAGTCCTCACTCTGTTGAACAAATTATCTTTACGCATTGCAGTCTCTAGAGCTGAGATGAGGGGGAGCTCCCTGGGATCTTCAAGTCATTCAGCAACGTCTTGGAACCACTGGACATGATACAAGGATCCAGGAAAAATGGCTCCTGTTGGCATGTGGAAAGGAAGGGGGAGAAAGCAGGAACTCCGAGCCACCGTGCTAAGGATCTTAGTTTTATTTTTTACTCCCTGCAGTCAAATTTTGCTCAGTGCCTGTTTTAATAAATAAAGTTTTATTGGAACACAACCAGACATTCATGCTACAATGGCAGGGTCGAGTGCTTGCAGCAGAAGCTGTAGGGTCTGCTGATCCTAAAATATTTACTGTCTGGCTCTTTATAGAAGAAGTTTCCTGAATCTTGATGTAAACCATTCATCAGCCCTCAAGGGTGGGTATCACTATCCTCGCTTAACCTCAGGGGTGCTGGTGCTCAGAAAGGCTAGTGTTGCTTGTCCATCCCGCCGCCCAAAGCATGGTGGGAAGGAACTCAGGTGTTCGATTCCCAAACCCATCGTCATTTGGCCAGATGCTCACAGGATAAAGTCCAAATGTCCAGGCAGGGGTCAGACCCACTTGTCCAACTTCTCCTTCCCGTGTACACGTCAGGCGAGCAACTTTGAGCTCCGTGCGGGCTTCCAACCACGCCGTGCCACGTTCCGCGTCTGCATTTTCGTAAGCTACCCTTCCTTTTCACCAAATCCCTGACCTCTTGCTCTGTCAGTGAAATCCCATCATGACACATCGCAAATCTTCCCACCTCCGTGGAACCTGCTCTTTGTCAGACAGTTAATGAGAACAAGAGCCAACATGACTAGCGTGTTCTTTGAGCTGTGGACTAGGCCAGCCGCTCTGCTCTATGTTCAAGGTATGACTGTATGACACCCTGTGAGGTAGGCACTGCTAGTCTCACTGTCTAGGGGCACACACAGGTTGCGAGAGGTTAAGTGACTTGGCCAGGGTCCCAGAGCTAGTGATGTCTGGACCCGGGAATCGGCTCAGGTCTGTCTGATATTCAAGTTCAGCCGTCACGACCATGCTCTACGTAGCGTCCGCCGTCTGCTTGCGCCGCTTCTCCTACAGGCCTGGCTTTACAGCACGTGCTCAGCCTGGTGTGCCCATCTGTGGAGGCTGGGAGACACATCCCTTTACAGCTGTAACCCGGCCCACGGGAGAAGGCCGGAACCTTGCCGGCACCCTGCCGGCACCCTGCCGACCCTGAACTTCATTTTATTGTTCATCCGTATTATTTCAACAGCATTTAGCAATTTGGGGAAACAGGATTTCCCCCAGTTTATTTCTGTTGCCGCCACCATCTGTCTGCCCGAGTGGACCATGTGCCGTCGACAACCCAGGCCCATTCCTGGCTCCGCTAGGTGCTTAGAGTTCGTGTTGGTCACTTGGTCTGCATTTATTACTGTTTAAAAACGCTCTTGTTTCACCTGTAATTAAGTCAAAGTTCATAGCTGTGAACAAAAGGTGGGTTAAAAGTAGCAAGAGCAAAATGATGTTTTCCCCCGCAGCCCGCCTTCCTCTAGAAAACCCCCCAGTCCTGAGCGGCGATGTGAACCCACACACCCGTGTGGGCTTGCGCAGACTTGAGCAAGGGAAACGTGTCAAACTATCGTCACTCACTGATGAAGGATAGCAGCAGCGACATCGACGATTCCGTCCTGACCGCGCTCTGTTGGCACACGGCACACTGTATGCTGCGTTTCGGCTGGCGGGAGCTGGGGTGTAGACAGGGCGCAGGCCCCACCCTCTTGGGTCCCCCGGCCCGCTGCAGCACGGTGTGACTGGGGATCCCGGGAGAGGGGCCCCCGCCAGCCCGTGGGGTGGGAGGTACAGGGAAGGGCCTGGGAGAGGGCGATGGAGAGGTGGCGGCCGTGGGCCTGTGGTGTCCACTGGAGCTTGGTGCAGTGCTCAGACTTGTCCTGTGCTTGGTCTGGGACAAGGGACCCAGTGAGGAGCACTCAAACGCAGGTCCCCGGTGCCCAGCCTTCTCCCTGCAGGCTCAGAGTCCCCAGCCATGGTGGGGTGGCCGTCATCTCTGGGGCGCACCCACCGACTCCCCGGTCCCTACTGAAGGGGTCTGAAGACCATGGAGAGGCGGACGGTGCATGGCAGCCCCCCCGAGCCCCTGTTCCCACCCCTTCCACATCCCTTCTCTGACACCCACACCACTGGCCTCACAGGGAGGTCGTTCTCCCCTGGGGATGACACAAACGAACGGTGTAAAGAATCCACTGGCTTCTGTTGCCTTGCGTGTTAACGGAGGTTCCAAACGACTTACCGACGGGATGTGTCTGAGCCGCACCGTGGAAGGGTCTGGAATCATCACCCAACTCGACCAGTGATCCATCACATCAGGATTTCTGGAGGAGGACCGGCCAGGAGCTACACTAGCCATCTCAGCTGGGCGTGGCCTACCCAAGTCTCCTCCAGGACACTGGAAGGAACTGGAAGGCCCAAGGTAGAGTCAGGGTCTCAGCAGGCCCAGGGAGAGCTTCTTGACCGTCGGCACGGCTCCTGTCAACACCAGCCCTGGAACAACCCTGGGAGGAGCCAGGGAGCTTCTCTTGTTTCTCATCCTGGCTTGTGGCTACTTTGCCATGAGACCAGAGGCAAGGGGCGTTTGGGATGGGCGGTGTCCCCTCTGCCCGGTCTCCCTCACCCGGTGGAGGAGGACACATGGCATCGTGCACACGGCCATGTTCCGAATGGCTTCTAAGAGCCCTCAGTGCATGCTAGAGAACCATTGCCTCGTGTTCCAGGAGGATGGGAAGGGATGTAGTGACCCGGGTCTGGGCCGGGTCCCAGCTGATGCATAATCCTGTCTCTGGCATCCCTCTATGGGTTTCCCCTTGGTTTTAGGGGCCGGCGGGGGTGGGCGGCTAAGTGTTTCTTGTTCAGTCTTCCTGGTCCCAGTGATAACAGAGGTTGTGAATTATGGACGCCGCAGCAAATGTTTTTAATCTCCCATGAAACAAAACCAGTGTGTTTCCTGCACCGGGGACCAAGGGCGCGGGAACACGCAGACAGCTGCTCTGATACAGCTAACTTGGGCTGACGTCAATGAGAGTCGGTCCGGGCCAAGGGCTCCACTCAGGAAGCTTCCAAGTGATACCGAAAACAAATTTGCATTTTTTCCTTTCACGGGAACTCAGCTACTCTCAGTTCCACCGAGATGTTTTCACCAGCCTCTGCAGCCGGCCAGTGTTGTGGAGTAAACAGGGCTTGCCATGTGATGGGACGCGCCGTGAGTTTTCACTTTAGACTTCCCCTTTAAAATTTATGCAGCGGGAGTAATGTTCCCTGGCCCTGGATGAAAACACTGGCAAGCGCTCACTTTTCTGCTCCTCTTAGGAAATAGTCTGTCCTAAGGTCTCTTGAAATGGAAAACAGCCTCCATTTGGAATTTGAACATCCAGGCCAAGATATTAGTCAAAACTGTAAACTTTGACATCTTATCCTTCTCCCCGCTCCAGCCTTCTCTTCCCTTCCAGAGGGCTGGAAGCCTGCGTGGGAAAGGGGGCATCCCTGCTGAACCCCTGCACCCCACTCCCGCAGCCCCCTCTGCCCCCACCATGGAAGCTAAGGTGGAGGGAGGAGTAGAGGAGAGCTCTTGTTTGAGTGCGGGAGTGGCAGGGGGCGGGCTGGCTCTTCTCCCGGTGGGGCTTTTCTGAGGGCCTGTGGGGAGGCGTCCCTCTGCTGGGCGATCACCTGCCACTTTTCCCTCCACCCCTGGGGTTTACCGCCAGCTCCTCGCTCCTGGGGTCCCTGGCCCTCCAGACAGCCCCCATGGGTCACGCCCCGAGGTGATGCCGTACTGGCTCCCTCCCCGTGGGGCCCACATCTGGCTCCAGCCCTCACGCATCGCTGCCCTGACAAACTCTGAAATGGAAGGTGACCCCGACCCGGGGTTTGCCACGGGAGTCACCTGCAGACTCGTCCTCTGTGGTTGCTTGAGCACATTGCCACAAAACCTGGTGGCTTAAAGGGAAAGAAAGGCTTCTTCCCCAGTTCTGAGGACAGAAGTCTGAAATCAGTTTTCCTGGGCTGAAGTCGGGCATTGGGAAGGCCGAGCTCCCTCTGGAGGCTCACAGGGCGGGTTTTCTCTTTGCTTCTTCTGGCTTCTGGGGGCCGCTGGCATCCTTGGCTCGTGGCCCCATCGGTCCTGTCTCTGCCTCTCAGGTCACATTGCCTTCTCTGCCATGTCTGGCTGCATTCCCTGGCTGGGAAAGGTCCCGACCTTGTCTGCGCTCAGCTGCAGGGAGTCACATGGTAAACTCCCTATGTAGCTGCGTGGAACCCGCACCCCCACCATGTGCAGGGTGAGCGGCAGGTCCCTACTTGACCTTCAAGAAGCGTAGCTTCCTTCAGGATACTCCTGTCAGCAAACCCCTTCTTCAAAGTCCTGTCTCTCCACAAGCTGGTTTGATAGATTGTCCGGGCAGTGGGAAGATTCAAGGCTGTGGACCTTCCCCCTTGTCTGTGAACTCCTCTTCTTGCTCTGCGATTTCGCAGTGGGAGCAGCATGGCCCCCGGAGTGCCAATTTTGCACATTCAGTTACGTTGGTGATGGCCTTGTTAGCGGCTGATGGTGCGGGGGGCTGTCCCCTTCAAGGTCGTGCACTCTGTGGCCTGCAGAGCGGGGAGGGTGGGGGCAGCCTGGCCTCAGAAGCCTCCGTCCGCTCAGACCGTAGGGCGGTGCAGCCTGGGGTCCTCTCCGCACCCCTTCCCACCGTGCTGACCGTCGCCCCTCCTCACACGGTCAGAGGACTGCGGTGGGGGGAGTGGGGGGCTCCGAGAAGCAGGTGCTGCAGCACGACAGTGGGAGTCTAGTGACACATGATGCAGACCCGCTTCACTCTTTGGGTTTCCAACTGGCAGCTGGGGCTGCTGATCTAGAAATTCCCTATTCTGTGGGTTGGCAGATTGTCATTTGATAAGGGCTCTATGTTTGTGTGAACTAAGCAGAGATGGACTCGCTGGTCTGGAAGGAAAATGGACTCCTCGGCTTTCAGAGTGGGTCCAGCTTTTAGGGGGGAGAAATGGAACAGATTTGTTTGGAAGGTTCCGGAATGTTCAGGTAATAAATCCTCTTATCTCCTTCTTCCACCTTAGCAGTGAAGACAAGTGGCCTGTCTCTTGACTACTAGACAAGGGGATGAAAAATCAGAGCTGGGATAAATTCCTAGAGACGTGGGGAAGCTGGTTAACAGGAAACCCATTTGTTCATTGAGTTACCTGTGAAGACTGTAGTTTATAGAAGAAGGGACTGACAAGTACCAGTAAAGCCATTGCTCAAGATGACGAAGTCCTCAAAGGCCGAGATTGCTCAGGGATCTGTCAGCATGCCTTGATTTTTTTTTGTTATGATTTTATTTTATTTTTTAATGTAATCTCTACACCCAGCGTGGGGCTCAAACCCACAACTGGGAGACCAAGAGTCACACGCTCTACTGACTGGGCCAGCCAGGCACCCCTTGACTTTTTTCTTTACTGAAACATACACCACCCCTTTCTCCTCTTACTACCGTGAACCCCACCCCCCATCAGTGACTTGATAGAAAATTGGAGTCTTCTGTTCTCTCCCAACTCACCTTACTCCTGATTCTCAGAGGCCAAAATGTCATTGGCTTGGGTGGCTCAGGGGTCTGTTCTGCATGGACACAGCTCTTTTATTCAGATAATTTGGGGGGAAACTAGGGAAGATTTGGAGACAGGCTCACAGCCAGGTTTCCTCTGCTATGATAAACCTGAAATCTGTTACCCGGGGCCTTCGCGGGCTGGGACAGCCATAGAACACCACAGACTGGGGGGCTCATACCACACATTAATTTTCTCACAACTCCGGAGGCTGGACGTCTGAGATCAAATGTCAGCAGAGCTGGCTCCTCCTGAAGCTTCTCTCCTTCTGTTGCCAGTGGCTGTCTTCTCTGGGGGTCTTCACGTGGTCGCCGTCTGTGTGTCTGTCCTAGTCACCTCTTCTCCTACAGACGCCACTCACACTGGATTAGGGCCTACTCACGTGACCTCATTTTCCCTCACTCCCCTCTGCAAAGGTTCTGTCTGCAGACAGAGTCCCGTTCTGAGGTACTGGGGGCTGGGACTTCAACACATGAATGTGGGGGCCACAATTCAACTCATGACACTTGGGAACCCCTGATCTGAACTTAGCTGTTCAGGACTGGACTGGGGTGGAGGCCACGGGGAGAAGTGGGTCCGGCTCCTTTCCTCCTCACAGTCCTGTTTCCAAGCATGGCGCGACGCCACCAGCTTCTTTCCTTCGCTCTGACTGGCCTGTGCCAGCCACAGCAGCCGACATCAGGGACGGGACTCTCTGGGTCTGAGCCTCCTTCTCTGCTCCCTTTGGATACACCTTCTCTTTCCGAGCAAAGACGGAATCTCTTCAGGTCCTGCCAGTGGTCACAGCCGAGAGCAACATGAGCACAAGGGCTGACCTGGGTGGGAGGGAGCCACCAAAGGGCATCGGGCAGGGAGTGAGGAGGCAAGTTTGTACATTATTTATAGTACCAGCCTGTGACACACCACCTGCTCGCCCTTGCTCCCCCTCACACATGTAGCCTCCTGGTCCCAGCAGGCAGACGGGCCTGCTTTGATTCATGTCTCTGCCATTTACTAGTTGTGTGGCCTTGGCCAGGGGACTTAATCGTCCTGGGACTTGGTGCCATCCTCTATAGATGGGGATAGTAATGTTCGCCTCACAGTGTTGTTGGGGGGTTACTTAAGATGGTATTAGGGGCTGAACCATGTTCCCAGATTCCTACGTTGAGGTGCTAACTCCTGGTTCCTCAGAATGTGGCTGTTTTTAAGGACAGTCTTTTAAAGAGGTGATTAAGTTAAAGCAAAGTCATTAGCGTGGACCCTAACCCACCATGACACCATGACTGGTGTCCTTATGAAGAAGGGACAATTAGGACACAGACAGACACACAGAAGGACGACCACGTGAGGACACGGCAGGGGAGAAGATGGCCGTCTACAACCTGAGAGGCTTTAGAACCAACCCTGACAACACCTTGATCTCAGATTTCCAGCCTCCAGAGCTGTGAGAAAACAAATTTCTCTTGCTTCGGGGCTGTGGTACTTTGGTACTTTGTCCTGGCAAACTGAGTCACCTGGTTTCAAGCTGATGACATTGGAGAAACCCTGGCTGCGAGCCTGTCCCCAGATCTTCCTCAGTTTCCCCCTGGGATTATCGGAATAAGAGAGATGTGCAGATCCCCATCAGAGCCGACAACACCATGGCCTCTGAGAATCAGGAGTCAGGTGGTTTGGGACCCCTGGATCTCAGACTTCCAGCCCCCAGGACCGTGAGAGAGTAGATCTCTGTTGTCTTGCACCCCCCCAGCGTGTGGTACATTGTTACTGCAGCCCCAGCAAACTAATACACCGGGTATATAAACTGTTCTCTTTCTTTTCTTCCGCCCTCCTGCCCCTCACCACCCCAGCTAGAGCGGTCTCGGACGAGCCCCGTGCAGTCTGCAAACTTGAGACAGGATACGCATGCTCAAGGGGACTCACAGAACAAGGGAGCGCAAGAGACTGTCAGAAAAGCATCTGGCACCTAAAACAAAAAGTACCTTAAAAATCACCTAAAAGTTGGCACCTTAAAAAAAGGTGAAAGGTGACTCTCAGTTCATGGTTGCTTTCTCGGGTTTTTCAGGGGTTCCCTACCCAGCCCCTCTTCCCCACCGTTGTGGGGAATCATCTGGAGCTTTCGCGGTCACTCAGAACCCCTGCTCAGGCTCTGTGCCCTAACTTGGGGAAATGGACAGCTTGGTGATACCGTCTTCCAATCTAGGAACGTGGCATCCTTCTTCCTTTGCTTTAAGATCTTTCAAGAAAGGCTTATCATTTTCTCTCATAAAGACTTGCACATCTTTTGTACCTCCGAGTGTTTTGATTTTTTGAGCTTTTGGTATTTTTAAAGCCTACGTTTTGTTTTCATTGTTGGGGTACAAAAGGCAACTGATTTTTATATTGAGAGTTTGTGTCTAGTAATCTTGTTATGCTCGTATTAAGTCTAAGATTTATATGTAGATGATTTAGGAAGGTTCTCTGTAGAAACCATGTAGAAATATCATCGTTTCATTTCTTTGTCTTGCCTTACTGTATTGTCTACAACTTCCAGTGTCAGGTGTCTTTGTCCTGTTCCCAGTTGAAGAGGGAAAGCCCTCAGCATTTCAACATCTCATGTTTGCGGCAGGTTTTTTATAGTGACTATCCTTTATCATGTTAAGGAAATTCCTTTCTATTCCTACTTTGCTGAGAATTATCCAACTTTTAAATCATGAACACATACTGAATTTTCGCAAATACTTTTTCTGTGCCTGCAAGGATAACCAGGACTTTTCCTCCTTCAGTTTGCCGATATCGTGAACGATATTACTTTGTCTTCTAAAGTTAAGTCAACCTTGTGTTTTCAATTTAAATCCATTTTGGTTATTATACATTAGCACTTTCATACATTGTTATATTTGCTGGTTTTATTTTATTTTATTTTATTTTTTAAAAGGTTTTATATATTTACTTCACAGAGAGAGAGACACAGCGAAGAGGGAACATAAGCAGGGGGAGTGGGAGAGGGAGAAGCAGGCTTCCCACTGAGCAGGGAGCCCGGGTGTGGGGCTGGATCCCAGGACCCTGGGATCATGACCTGAGCCGGAGGCAGACACTTAATGACTGAGCCACCCAGGCGCCCCAATTTGCTAGTTTTTAAAACTAGCAAATGTTCATGATTAAGTTTGGGCTGTGATTTGGAGAGTTCCCACTTGCTTTTCCAGATGTGGTCTCTCCCTTGCCTTACTGTGCTCACTGCCGAGGGGGAGCTGGCCAGTATGACGGGGTGAATTTCTGCAGTGAACTCTCTGGTTCATAGTGGGGCTGGGCCAGTGGGAGCCCCAGCAGGAGACTGGAGAGAGGAAGGATAGTGAGGTCACCCCAGGCTGACTGTATCCTTTGACAGAAGGTGACTGGTCCTCCCAAAGTGGTCCACTCTATCCTTGTGGGTTCTGGTTAATTCTCTCTTCCCTAGTTCCTATCCCAGGTACAGGATCCTTTGTTATTCCCTTTCAACCATAAATTGTAAACAAATTCTCCTCAAATTATCTTATTTCCTGCTGGGAGTTTCACTGATGCAGCCTATAACTTTCCTTTCTTATAATATTCTTGCCGAATTTTATAATCAAGAGTATGATAGCGTCACAAAAGGAATTGGGACTGTTTTTTCTTTATGTTCTGGAATAGTACTGGTTCCTTAATAGAACAAGTTAAAGTTTTGGTAGAACTTGCTGGTAAAACCATCTGGGTCTAGTGTTTTTGTTGTGAGAAGAGTTTTGCCTACTGACTTCAGTTTCATTAGTGGTTGTTAGACTATTAATCCTTTTTTCTTCCCTCCCTCCCTTCCCGTCCTCCCCCTTCCCCTTCCTCCCTCACCCCCCCACCCCTCTTCTTCTTTTTTTGCCTGGAGTTAGTTTTGGTAGGTTGAAATATATTCATTTACAAAGTTACTGGCATTTATTTTTTGCACGATTGTCTTACTAACCATTTTCCTCTACATTATACTTAAGTCACTTAAAAAAATTAACGCACTTTATTTTTTAGGGCGGTTTCATGTTCATAGCAAAACTGAGCAGAAAGCACAGAGCGTTCCCATGTACTTGCTGCCCCCCCCACCCCCATGCACGCCTCCCCCACCGTCAACACTCCCCACCACAGCGGTATATTTGTTGTCACTGATGAACCTACACTGACATAATTTTCACCCAGAGTCTGTAGTTTACATCAGGGTTCACTCTTGGTGCTGTACATTCTATGGGTTTTGACAAATGTATAATGACATACACCTGCCATCATAGTACCATATGGAGTATTTTCGATGCCTTCAAAATTCTCTGTGCCCTGTCAGTCCTCCTACTCCTGGGCACTAGAAATGTAATCACTTTTCATTCTTATAATTTTTATTTGTATTCTTCTTTTTTTCTTGATTAATCTTGTCCCAAGTTTGGCAATTTTCCTAGTCTTCATAAGACCTAATTACCAGCTTTTAAAATCCTATTGTATATATGTTTCTTATTTCATTAATTTTTCCTCTTTATTATTTTTTATTTTAATTTCTTAGTTTTTTTTTCTAAATCTTTTTTCTTAAGTTGAAAACTTGTTAGATTTCTGCTTTTATTCTTTCCCAGTATAAGCATTTAAGGTGTACATTTCTATGTAAGTGACACTGTGGCTCTATCCAGCAAGACTCTGTATATGGCAATTATGTCCTAGTCTCGTTGGAAAGATTTCCTTGTCTCCACTTGGGTTTCTTTCTTTCTTTTTTTAAAAAAATATTTTATTTATTCATTTGACAGAGAGAGACACAGCGAGAGAGGGAACACAAGCAGGGACAGCGGGAGAGGGAGAAGCAGGCCTCCCACTGAGCAGGGAGCCAGATGCAGGGTTTGATCCTAGGACCCTGGACCTGAGCCGAAGGCAGACGCTTAACAACTGAGCTGCCCAGGTGTCCCTGGATTTCTTTTTCGATCCACAAGTTCCTTAGATGTTTATTTCTTAATTTCTAAACATTTTAAGTTTTCCATTTACTTATTTATTTTTGTTTTTAAAAAAGATTTATTTATTTATTTTAGAGAGAGGGTGTGCATGAGTAGGGGGAGGGGCAGAGGGAGAGGGAGTGAGAACCTTAAGCTGACTCCCTCTGAGTGCAGGTCAGGGCTCGATCCCAGGACCCTGAGATCATGACCCGAGCTGAAATCAAGGGTTGGCTGCTCAACTGACTGAACCACCAGGCGCCCCTCCATTTATTTTTTTTTGTTATGAATTTCTGACTTGATTGCATTATCGTTAAAAAATATGGTTTGTAGGGGGAGGAGTCAAGATGGCGGAGAAGTAGCAGCTGAGACTACTTCAGGTAGCGGGAGATCAGCTAGCTAGCTTATCTAAAGATCGCAAACACCTACAAATCCAACGGGAGATCGAAGAGAAGAAGAACAGCAACTCTAGAAACAGAAAATCAACCACTTTCTGAAAGGTAGGACGGGCGGAGAAGTGAATCCAAAGCGACGGGAAGATAGACCGCGGGGGGAGGGGCCGGCTCCCGGCAAGCGGCGGAGCCACGGAGCACAAAATCGGGACTTTTAAAAGTCTGTTCCGCTGAGGGACATCGTGCCAGAGGCTTAACCGGGGTGAAGCCCACGCGGGGTCAGCGTGGCCTCAGGTCCCGCAGGGTCACAGGAGGATCGGGGGTGTCTGAGTGTCGCAGAGCTTACAGGTATTAGAGCGGGGAAGCCGGCTACAGAGACAGAGCCGAGGAGTAAGCTCTCAGCTCGGGGTTACCTTGAAGCGGTCGCAGGCTCGGTCAGCTCGGAGCGCGGCCGGAGGCAGGGTGACGGGAGTAAATCGGCGCTGTTCTCTGAGGGCGCACTGAGGAGTGGGGCCCCGGGCTCTCGGCTCCTCCGGGCCGGACACCGGGAGGCCGCCATCTTCATTCCCGCCCTCCGGACTCTACGGAAAGCGCTCAGGGAACAAAAGCTCCCGAAAGCAAACCCGAGCGGATGACTCAGCCCGGCCCCGGGTAAGGGCGGTGCAACTCCGCCCGGGGCAAAGACGCTTGAGAATCACTACAACAGGCCCCTCCCCCAGAAGATCGACACGAAGCCCAGCCAGGACCAAGTTCACCTACCAAGGACTGCAGTTTCAATACCAAGGAGAGCAGCGGAATTCCAAAGGAGGAGAAAGCAAAGCACGGAACTCATGGCTTTCTCCCCATGACTCTTTAGCCTTGCAGTTAATTTTTTTTCTTTTTCAATTTATTTTTCTTCTTCTGCTAAATTTTTTTTAACTTTTACCCTTTTCTTTTTTAACGTTTTTTAACTAGTTTATCTAATATATATATATTTTTCCTTTTTATATTTTTTCTTTATTGGTTTTCTTTTTTTAATTGTTTCTTTCTTTCTCTCTCTTTTTTTTTTTTTCTTCTTTCTGAACCTGTTTTTATCCCCTTTCTCCCCCCTCACGATTTGGGATCTCTTCTGATTTGGCTAAAGCATATTTTCCTGGGGTTGTTGCCACCCTTTTAGTATTTTACTTGCTCCTTCATCTACTCTTATCTGGACAAAATGACAAGGCGGAAAAATTCACCACAAAAAAAAGAACAAGAGGCAGTACCAAAGGCTAGGGACCTAATCAATACAGACATTGGTAATATGTCAGATATAGAGTTCAGAATGACGATTCTCAAGGTTCTAGCCGGGCTTGAAAAAGGCATGGAAGATATTAGAGAAACCCTCTCGGGAGATATAAAAGCCCTTTCTGGAGAAATAAAAGAACTAAAATCTAACCAAGTTGAAATCAAAAAAGCTATTAATGAGGTGCAATAAAAAATGGAGGCTCTCACTGCTAGGATAAATGAGGCAGAAGAAAGAATTAGTGATATAGAAGACCAGATGACAGAGAATAAAGACGCTGAGCAAAAGAGGGACAAACAGCTACTGGACCATGAGGGGAGAATTCGAGAGATAAGTGACACCATAAGACGAAACAACATTAGAATAATTGGGATTCCAGAAGAAGAGGAAACAGAGAGGGGAGCAGAAGGTATATTGGAGAGAATTATTGGAGAGAATTTCCCCAATATGGCAAAGGGAACAAGCATCAAAATCCAGGAGGTTCAGAGAACCCCCCTCAAAATCATTAAGAATAGGTCCACACCCCGTCACCTAATAGTAAAATTTACAAGTCTTAGTGACAAAGAGAAGATCCTGAAAGCAGCCCGGGAAAAGAAGGCTGTAACATACAATGATAAAAATATTAGATTGGCAGCAGGCTTATCCACAGAGACCTGGCAGGCCAGAAAGAGCTGGCATGATATATTCAGAGTACTAAACGAGAAAAACATGCAGCCAAGAATACTATATCCAGCTAGGCTATCATTGAAAATAGAAGGAGAGATTAAAAGCTTCCAGGACAAACAAAAACTGAAAGAATTTGCAAATACCAAACCAGCTCTACAGGAAATATTGAAAGGGGTCCTCTAAGCAAAGAGAGACCCTAAAAGTAGTAGATCAGAAAGAAACAGAGACAATATACAATAACACTCACCTTTCAGGCAATACAATGGCACTAAATTCATATCTTTCAATACTTACCCTGAATGTTAATGGGCTAAATGCCCCAATCAAAAGACACAGGGTATCAGAATGGATAAAAAAACAAAACCCATCTATATGTTGCCTACAAGAAACTCATCTTAAACCTGAAGACACCTCCAGATTTAAAGTGAGGGGGTGGAAAAGAATTTACCATGCTAATGGACATCAGAAGAAAGCAGGAGTGGCAATCCTTATATCAGATCAATTAGATTTTAAGCCAAAGACTATAATAAGAGATGAGGAAGGACACTATATCATACTCAAAGGAACCGTCCAACAAGAAGATCTAACAATTTTAAATATCTGTGCCCCTAATATGGGAGCAGCCAACTATATAAACCAATTAATAACAAAATCAAAGAAACACATCGACAATAATACAATAATAGTAGGGACTTTAACACTCCCCTCACTGAAATGGACAAATCATCCAAGCAAAAGATCAACAAAGAAATCAAGGCCTTAAATGACACACTGGACCAGATGGACATCACAGATATATTCAGAACATTTCATCCCAAAGCAACAGAATACACATTCTTCTCTAGTGCACATGGAACATTCTCCAGAATAGATCATATTCTCGGTCCTAAATCAGGTCTCAACCGTTATCAAAAGATTGGAATCATTCCCTGCATATTTTCAGACCACAATGCTCTGAAGCTAGAACTCAATCACAAGAGGAAATTTGGAAAGAACCCAAATACATGGAGACTAAACAGCATCCTTCTAAAGAATGAATGGGTCAACCAGAAAATTAAAGAAGAATTGAAAAAAATTCATGGAAACAAATGATAATGAAAGCACAACGGTTCAAAATCTGTGGGACACAACAAAGGCAGTCCTGAGAGGAAAATATATAGCGGTACAAGCCTTTCTCAAGAAATAAGAAAGGTCTCAGGTACACAACCTAACCCTACACCTAAAAGAGCTAGAGAAAGAACAAGAAAGAAGCCCTAAACCCAGCAGGAGAAGAGAAATCATAAAGATCAGAGCAGAAATCAATGAAATAGAAACCAAAAAAACAATAGAACAAATCAACGAAACTAGGAGCTGGTTCTTTGAAAGAATTAATAAGATCGATAAACCCCTGGCCAGACTTATCAAAAAGAAAAGAGAAAGGACCCAAATAAATAAAATCATGAATGAAAGAGGAGAGATCACAACTAACACCAAAGAAATACAGACAATTATAAGAACATACTATGAGCAACTTTACGCCAACAAATTTGACAATCTGGAAGAAATGGATGCATTCCTAGAGACATATAAACTACCACAACTGAACCAGGAAGAAATAGAAAGCCTGAACAGACCCATAACCAGTAAGGAGATTGAAACAGTCATCAAAAATCTCCAAACAAACAAAAGCCCAGGGCCAGATGGCTTCCCGGGGGAATTCTACCAAACATCTAAAGAAGAACTAATTCCTATTCTCCTGAAACTGTTCCAAAAAATAGAAATGGAAGGGAAACTTCCAAACTCATTTTATGAGGCCAGCATCACCTTGATCCCAAAACCAGACAAGGATCCCATCAAAAAAGAGAGAACTACAGACCAATATCCTTGATGAACACAGATGCGAAAATTCTCGCCAAAATACTAGCCAATAGGATTCAACAGTACATTAAAAGGATTATTCACCACGACCAAGTGGGATTTATTCCAGGGCTGCAAGGTTGGTTCAACATCCGCAAATCAATCAATGTGATACAACACATTAATAAAAGAAAGAATAAGAACCATATGATACTCTCCATAGATGCTGAAAAAGCATTTGACAAAGTACAGCATCCCTTCCTGATCAAAGCTCTTCAAAGTGTAGGGATAGAGGGCACATACCTCAATATTATCAAAGCCATCTATGAAAAACCCACCGCAAATATCATTCTCAATGGAGAAAAACTGAAAGCTTTTCCGCTAAGGTCAGGAACACGGCAGGGATGTCCGTTATCACCACTGCTATTCAACATAGTACTAGAAGTCCTAGCCTCAGCAATCAGACAACAAAAGGAAATTAAAGGCATCCAAATCGGCAAAGAAGAAGTCAAACTATCACTCTTTGCAGATGATATGATACTATATGTGGAAAACCCAAAAGACTCCACTCCAAAACTGCTAGAACTTGTACAGGAATTCAGTAAAGTGTCAGGATATAAAATCAATGCCCAGAAATCAGTTGCATTTCTCTACACCAACAACAAGACAGAAGAAAGAGACATTAAGGAGTCCATCCCATTTACAATTGCACCCAAAACTATAAGATACCTAGGAATAAATCTAACCAAAGAGACTAAGAATCTATACACAGAAAACTATAAAGTACTCATGAAAGAAATTGAGGAAGACACAAAGAAATGGAAAAATGTTCCATGCTCCTGGATTGGAAGAATAAATATTGTGAAAATGTCTATGCTACCTAAAGCAATCTACACATTTAATGCAATTCCTATCAAAGTACCATCCATTTTTTTCAAAGAAATGGAACAAATAATACTAAAATTTATATGGAACCAGAAAAGACCTCGAATAGCCAAAGGAATATTGAAAAAGAAAGCCAAAGTTGGTGGCATCACAATTCCGGACTTCAAGCTCTATTACAAAGCTGTGATCATCAAGACAGCATGGTACTGGCACAAAAACAGACACATAGAACAAAGGAACAGAATAGAGAGCCCAGAAATGGACCCTTAAGTCTATGGTCAACTAATCTTTGACAAAGCAGGAAGGAATGTCCAATGGAAAAAAGCTAGTCTCTTCAACAAATGGTGCTGGGAAAATTGGACAGCCACTTGCAGAAAAATGAAATTGGATCATTTCCTTACACCACACATGAAAATAGACTCAAAATGGATGAAGGATCTCAATGTGAGAAAGGAATCCATCAAAATCCTTGAGGAGAACACAGGCAGCAACCTCTTCGACCTCAGCCGCAGCAACATCTTCCTAGGAATATCGCCAAAGGCAAGGGAAGCAAGGGCAAAAATGAACTATTGGGATTTTATCAAGATCAAAAGCTTTTGCAGCAAAGGAAACAGTTAACAAAACCAAAAGACAACTGACAGAATGGGAGAAGATATTTGCAAATGACATATCGGATAAAGGGCTAGTGTCCAAAATCTATAAAGAACTTAGCAAACTCAACACCCAAAGAACAAATAATCCAATCAAGAAATGGGCAGAGGACATGAACAGACATTTCTGCAAAGAAGACATCCAGATGGCCAACAGACACATGAAAAAGTGCTCCATATCACTCGGCATCAGGGAAATACAAATCAAAACCACAATGAGATACCACCTCACACCAGTCAGAATGGCTAAAATTAACAAGTCAGGAAATGACAGATGCTGGCGAGGATGCGGAGAAAGGGGAACCCTCCTACACTGTTGGTGGGAATGCAAGCTGGTGCAGCCACTCTGGAAAACAGCATGGAGGTTCCTCAAAATGTTGAAAATAGAACTACCCTATGACCCAGCAATTGCGCTGCTGGGTATTTACCCTAAAGATACAAATGTAGTGATCCGAAGGGGCACGTGCACCCGAATGTTTATAGCAGCAATGTCTACAATAGCCAAACTATGGAAAGAACCTAGATGTCCATCAACAGACGAATGGATAAAGAAGATGTGGTATATATACACAATGGAATACTATGCAGCCATCAAAAGAAATGAAATCTTGCCATTTGCGACGACGTGGATGGAACTAGAGGGTATCATGCTTAGCGAAATAAGTCAATCGGAGAAAGACAACTATCATATGATCTCCCTGATATGAGGGAGAGGAGATGCAACATGGTGGGTTAAGGGGGTAGGAGAAGAGTAAATGAAACAAGATGGGATGGGGAGGGAGACAAACCATAAGTGACTCTTAATCTCACAAAACCAACTGAGGGTTAATGGGGGGAGGGGGGTGGGGGGGATTATGGACATTGGGGAGGGTATGTGCTATGGTGAGTGCTGTGAAGTGTGTAAACCTGGCGATTCACAGACCTGTACCCCTGGGGATAAAAATATATTATATGTTTATAAAAAATAAAATAAAAAAAATTATTAAAAAAAATATGGTTTGTAAATTAGCAATCTCTTGAAATTTGTCGACTGGCTCTGTGGCTGAGTAGGTGGTTAATTTTCATAAATATTTGTATGTGCTTGAAAAAAATGTGTGATATGTAGTTGTTAGACATGGGTTTTCTGTATAGATGCCTTAGGCATTTAGGTCAACTTTGTCAATTGTGATGTGAAAATGTGCTGTAAGTTTTCTGATTTTTCATTCGTTCATTCTATGACAGGATACACTGAAATCTCCTTTGATGGTTGTTTTGTGTCTCTCTCTTTTTTTAAATGGGGGGTGGGCATCAGGGGAGGGGCAGGGGGAGAGGGAAAGAGAGAGAGAGAGGACCTCGAGCAGACTCCCTGCTGAGTGCAGACCTGGATGTGGGCTGGATCTCACAACCCTGAGATCATGACCTGAGCTGAAATCAAGAGTCCCAGGCTTAACCCACTGAGCCACTCAGGTGCCCCTTGTTTTGTCTCTTGTAGTTCATTCTGTTTTCCTTTCATGTACTTTGACTCTATGTTATTAGGTAGGTACGAGTTCAGAATTACACCTTTTACATTATGCAGACACTTTCTACCTCTAGCAATTTTTTTGCCTTAAAGTCTATTTTAGTTTATATTGATTACTAATATAGTAATACATAAACTTTCTTTTTTTTTTTTAAAAGATTTTATTTATTTATTTGACAGAGATCGCAAGTAGGCAGAGAGGCAGGCAGAGAGAGAGGAAGGGAAGCAGCCTCCCTGCTGAGCAGACAGCCCGATGTGGAGCTCGATTCCAGCACCCTTGGCCGAAGGCAGAGGCTTTAACCCACTGAGCCACCCAGGCGCCCCTAAACTTTCTTTTATTAAAGGAATGCCTGGAATATTGCTTTTTGTCTTTCTGTTTTCAACCTGTTCTGTGTTCTTATATTTTAGTTATGTCTCATAAACATCATAAGGCTGGATTCAGTTGACAATCTTTGTCTCTTTACTGGAGCATTTAGTCTGTTTGCACTTTTTGCAATTAATTTATTTTTACCATCTTTTGTGATTCCTATTTTTCCTTCATTTTTCTTTAAATTTTCCCTCTTTCTTGCCTTTTTTGGGATTGAATGAGTATTTTTTTTCTTGTTCCATTTAAAAACACCCTCTACAGACATGGATGTTTCCTTCCTTCCTTCCTTTTTTGTTAGTTGCAGAGGTAGAATTTGGTGATTCATCAGTTGCAAATACCGCCCAGTGCTCACTGAACCAAGTGCCCTCCTTAATGTCCATCACCCAATTACCTTTTCCTCCCATCCACTTCCCTCCAGCAGCCCTGTTAGTTTCCTAGAGTTCAGAGTCTCTTACGGGTTGCCTCCCTTTCAATTTTCATCTTATTTTATTTTTCTTTCCCTTCCCCTATGTTCATATGTTTTGCTTCTTAAATTCCACTGTTATTTCTATTATTTTAGTAATTAACCTTGAAATTTTAAATGTGAAATTAACTACTACCTTTACCCTCCCCCTGGGTAATGCAAAGACCTTCAAACACCTGAACTCCCACCATTGTCTCCTGATACGTGTGCTATTACCATCACATATTCTAGTTCTGACTTATTTTATTTTAATTGCACTAATTGAACATAATTATTATTGTTTTATATAATCAATTTTCATTCATATTTATCCACATATTTACCATTTTGTCTGCTCACCATTCCTTCTTATATTCAGATCTTCCTCTTCTGAGGTCATTTTACTATTTTCTGAAACAAGCAAAAGTCTCCTTGGTGGCAAACTCTTCCAGTTTGGGTTGTTAAAATGACTTTTATCCATCTCCTTAAAAAATAATTCCCATTCTTCTTGGGCACACAAACAGCAGTGGGCCAGATTTTTTTTCCTCCATTAAGAAAGGACTGGCATTTAGAAATAAGTGCACCTGATTACTTGGGCTTTTCATGGTCAGTGTTTAAATGTCTTTTTCTGACACATCTCATAAATACTATTTTCCTCAATTTTTTCTCATGCAGTAAAGGGAATATTGATGGAATTTTTTTTTCAGAAATTCTAAATTTTTTCACAATTCTTGCAAAAAAGCAATGCTGTGTTTTTTGCAGTTAAATTTTTTTTAGATCTCATTTATCACATTATGACAAAGTTTTACGGTTTTTTTCTTTGTAGCTTGTCATATCCATTTTAAAGGTTTCATGAACAGAAATTAGTTTTTCTCTTAGGGTTATCTTTTTTTTTTTTTAATGTTGTCTAAGAAATGCTTCCCTGTCATAGGTGATACCTAAATTACCCTTAAATTTTTTTTTGAAAAGGTTTGAAGTTTTTTTTTTTTTTTTAAAGATTTTATTTATTTATTTGACAGACAGAGAGATCAGAAGCAGGCAGAGGCAGGTAGAGAGATGGGGGAAACAGTCTCCCTGCTGAGCAGAGAGCCCGATGCGGGACTTGATCCCAGGACCCTGAGATCATGACCTGAGCCGAAGGCAGAGGCTTTTGTTCCTTGAACACTTTCCTTACAGCTTTGCAGGACAGGAATGAAGATGGAGGCCTCCCAGTCTCCGGCCCCATTGGAGCTGAGAGCTCAGGGTCCCACTCCCCAGTGCGCCCTCAGAGAAAAGCAGTCAACCCCTCCCATCTCCCTGGTCTCCGGCCGCACTCCGAGCTCACCCAGCCTGTGACTGAGCATTTTTATCTCTGGCGCACAGACCCATTTGGAGTCTCCAAACCCAGCAGACTCCCTCAGTGCACTCCCACACCACTCCTCCCAAAGGAGGAAGGAGGGGGTCCCCCCGCATCTGCCACCTCTGGGCTCCCTGCTCAAAGAGTAGTGGCCTGACAGTGCCACAGATCACAGTTTAAGGTAACTGAGATGAAAGCTCACTCCTCAGCTCTGCCTCTGCAGCCTTCTTCCCTGGACTGATTCCTGGGAGCTCTGCCATACTCAGACACCCCTGGTCTTTCTATGACCACACAAGTCCCGAGACCACACTGATCCTGCAAATGTCCCCCTGCCCCCCTGCCCACCTTGCTTAACCTCTGGAGTGATGTCCCTCAGTGGAGCAGAATTCTAAAAGTTCCAGTTTTGTGCTCTGCTGCTTTACTGCCATCTTGCCCCTGCCATAGCCTTTTAATCTCAGCAGCATTGGTAGTTCTCTCTCTTCAATTTTAAATTCTGACTTCTCTTTTTTTGATCACTCTCCTTAGAAGTGTTTCTTGATTATTCTCTTCATACTTACTAAATGTAATTTTAAACATTCCTTTCTTACACTCTGCTTTTCTGTTTCATCAATTTGGTTTTCTGTCTTTACTATCTCTTCTCTTCACCACATAGATCCCCTTACCTCCCTCTGTTGTTCTTGCCTGATATATTCCACCTATATATATTGGAAGGCTCATCAGAAGATATTATAATTTTTGCTTTTGGCCATTGCCATGTTATAAAGAGCTCCAGAAGAGAAAACCAGTTTAGTGTATTTACCCAAATATTTATTTACCATTTCTGTTGCTCTTCCTTCATTTTTTAAAAAGATTTTTTAAAAGATTTTATTTATTAATTTGACAGACAGAGATCACAAGTAGGCAGAGAGGCAGACAGAGAGAGAGGGGGAAGCAGACTCTCCACTGAGTAGAGAGCCCGATGCGGGGCTCAATCCCAGGACCCTGAGATCATGACCTGAGCTGAAGGCAGAGGCTTAACCCACTGAGCCACCCAGGTGCCCCTTTAAAAAGATTTTTAAAAGTCATCTCTACATCCAACATGGGGCTTGAACTCACAGCCCCAAGATCAAGAGTTACCTGCTCTACTAACAGAGCCAGCTAGGTACCCATTCCTTCTTTCATTTTTGATGCTCTGAGTTTCCTTAGGTACCATTTCTTTTATGTCTGAAGAACTTTCTTTAGCAATCCTTGAGAGCTGGCCTGCTATTGGTGGATCTTTGCTTTCCTTCAATTGGGAATGTCACTTGTTTCATCTTCCTTTCAGAAGGCTATTTTTGCTGGGTATAGAATTCTAGTTGAGCCAATCTTTTCTTTCTACACCAGAAAATATTGTTCCACTTCCTTCTGGCTGCCATGTTTTCTGATAAGAAATCCATGGGAATGTCAGTGGTTGCTCCTCTGTTGGCAATGTGTCACTTTTCTCTGGCCGTTTTAGAGATTTTTTTTCTTTGTCTTTAGTTTTTAGCTGTTTGGTTATAGTATGTTTGGCATATCATTCATTGAGTTTATTCTGTTTGGGGTTTTTGAGTGTATAGAATATGTAAATTTGTATCTTTTGCTAAATTTGTGAGCTCATTTCCCAGAGTGGGAAAAATGGCCAGTTCCCTTCCACTTCAGTACTAATTTGAATTCTGGTTTTCTTACCCAGTTTGCCTGCTATTGTTTACTTTTCAGAGTCCTCAGTTTATCTGTGCATTCTGCTTTTGCATTCAGTGGGAGATACAGTGTAGCATGTGCTCACTCCATTTTACCTAGAACTGGAACTTAGAGAAGATCTTTGTAAATTTTGTAAAGATCTTTGTAAAAATCTTTGTAAAAACCTGAGAATTCTTTCTCAGTTGAGGGTTTTTTTTGACCACTAAATTCTTAGCTTGAGTTATTGAGGCTGTGAGAGTAGGTTAGAACTGTAGGCCCACATTGGAGCTAGCTTGTAGTTGCACGTTTTTAGGTTGAAATTTTCCCTTTCTGTGCTGTGCCAAGGTTTGAGATAGGGAAACTTCTTTGCAGTTCCTGGTCTAGTTCACTCTTGCTGTAAGGTTGTGTCACCTTTATAGGGAGCTGTGGATGCTTCTTATTAGACTTTCCACCATGCCTCTCATTTCATGCACTTCTCAAGACCTAGAGAAGAAGAGCTCAAATTACTGAACTTGGCCAATGACCTCAAAGTAGGAGCTGACTTTGGTGCTCTTTAGGTAGGTAATTTAACTTAGAATTCTTCAGGTTCCTGACATGACTTAGTGTTGCTTCAAGTGTTCTTTATGTTTTTTATTCTTTTCAAAATTTATTTTTAGCTGGGACACCTGGCTGGCTCAGTCAATAGAGCATGTGACTCTTGATCTTGGTGTTGTAAGTTTGGGCCCTACGTTGGATGGAGAGATTACTTAAAAATAGTAAAAGTAAATTTTTTAAAAAGTATTATTAGTTAAAAAAAGATTTTATTCACTATTTTGTGTTGCTTTCATAATTGGGTTGGCCAGATTATCAGTCCACCATCTTGCTGGTAATGAAAGTCCCAATAGAAACAAATTTTGGGCTCCTAATTATGCTCACTACTTTGCTGATCTTGTAAAAGGTATCTTTGTGGATGTGTGCTGTTTTCCTTATGGGACTTCCCATTTATATATGTTTATTTAATTTGTCTTCTTTAAAACAGTGTGTGGAGGTGATGATGAAATAAATACACAGTATTTCAAGAAGTCAATATATTTTATTTAAAAATTTAACCATACTTAATATCTGATCTATAAGTGAATGAAGATATGTGGAATACTTTGAAAATGGTAAAGCACTATGTAGTGTAAGATGTTATTATTTTTTTAATGACATATAATAATTTATTTAACCCATCATCTCTTTATGGACATTTAGAATGTTTCCAATTTTGTCTTAATAAAACTACATTACAGTGAAATACAAGAGTAAGCCCCAATGTTTGGATCTCAGAAACCAGCATCCCATTTCTCCTCATCTCTCACCCAAGGATATGGTAGAAGCACAGATGCTTTCATACTATTGGCCATGAGATAGCATTGGAGGCTGTGCTCTAATGTGTGTTTTTTAAAAAAAATTTTTAATTTTTTATTAACATATAATGTATTATTAACCCAAGGGGTACAGGTCTGTGAATCGCCAGATTTACACACTTCACAGCACTCACCATAGGGCATACCCTCCCCAATGTCCATAACCCAACCACCCTCTCCCTACCCCCAATGTCAGATGTTATTTTATAAATAATTTTAAATCTCTTTATGTTTAATCAGGCCATGGATTATTGTGAAAACTAAATTAAAAGGGTAATTCACAATAAATGCCTGAGTAGAAGCCCCAGGGGCTGATGAAGACCCGCTGAACACCTGTCTTTTACAGATTTCAAGAAGCTTCTGCATATGAACTTGAACCAGATTTTTCTCATAAAGCAAGCAGAAGCAGTCAGTTAAGCAGTGCATCCCTCAGGAATTTCATTGCTGAATTTGATTTCTATACAGTTGTAACTCTGGTCTGTTTATAAGGCATTTTATAGTTGTTTACAATGGTGGAAGGACACACTTCCATGTTATTAGTGGTATTTGCAGGGTCTGACATCAGAAACCAAACATGTGTTCCTATACTTCAGGTTCTTTTTCTCATTGGCTCCTTCTTGGTGGCACCTCTGTACTTTATGTCTGAGATGGCTATGAAGTGTGGCATTCCCTATGCATCTAACCAAAACCCTGGGTTTGAACTCCAAGTTGGGCTCCCTGCTCAGTGGAGAGTCTGCTTCTCCCTCTCCCTCTGCTGCTCCCCCTGCTCACACACACACACACACACACTCTCTTTCTCTGAAATAAATAAGTAAAATCTTAAAACAAAGCAAAACAAAACAAAACAAAAGCTCACTGTCAATCCTCAGATTATATTTAGGGCAGTGATTCTCAACCTGGATAGAACATCGGTTTCACCTGGAAGTTTCGAAAAAATCCTGTGGCCACACCCCAGGATAATTCCAGTAGAATCCCTGGGTGTGGGGTGATTCTGATGTACAAGTTTGAGACTCATTGTGGGCTCTTGTGAGGAGGGTAGCAGTACCAATCTGTGGGAAGATGCTGAAGTTTCTGCAGGAGTACCCTCTCCTGGTCCTCCCAGCTTACCCTGCGCATGCTGGTCTCATGAGCGCATTAACCTGGCTAAGAGAGCGGGGACACCCAGTGTGTACAAAGGTCCTGAGGTTGCAGGGGCTAAAGATGACTGGAGGGAGCTGATGAAGGTCATGGAGGCTGAAGGGCAGAGAGAGGGCAAGGAGGCCAAGGGTGAGGCAGTAAAAACATGTGTGTGGACAGACCATGGAATTCATGTTAATAAGATCATTCTGACTTCTGTGTAGAGGGAAGGGAGGCATTGCCACATCCTCAGTGGGACAGGTGATGGTAGCTTGGTCTCAGGGCCAGTGTAGAGTGGAGTAGATTTGAGAGACATCCAGTTGGACAGGACTTGGGGGTTCTTGGAGGGGCAGGTGTGGACCTTGGTAGAAGGGCAAAGGTTTCAGGCTAGGGTGGGCTTATGTTCCAAAGAGATGTCCAGTGGCGCCCAATAAGTGTTTGTCATCCCTGCTGAGGCTGGTTTTAGGTGCGACCTTGGGCTTTGTTTCACTTTGGGGGCCTCAGTTTCCCCATCCACGAAATGGTGGGATTGGAGCAGTGTTCTCATGAGCTTTATGCCCACAGTCCACACTTCCAGAAGACTCATGGCTATTGTCCTCAGGGACCTCAAGCCTAATAGACTGGCCACTAACTTGGTTTTCATGTGGCCATGGTTCGTTCCTCTGCTGCTTTCTGAGAAGGTCACTGGGCCAGAAGTCCAAGATCAAGGTGTCGGCAGGGTCGGTTTCTCCTCTCCTGAGGCCTCTCTCCTTGCCTTGCAGGCGGCCGCCTTCTCCCCCATGTCCTCACGCAGTTGTCTGTCTGTGTGTCTGGGTCCTCATCTCTTCTTCTTAAAAGGACACCAGTCCTATCGCACGAGGGCCGATCCTCATGACCTCGTATAAGTTAATCACATCTTCCAAGACCTTATTTCCAAATGCAGTCATATTCTGAGGTGCTGGGGGTTAAGACTTCAACATAGGAAGTTGTAGGAACAGGATTCAGCACCAAACAATTTCCTCAAATGCTGAAGGAGGCAGTTGGGGCACAGGGCTAGATGTCTATTAAGCTCGTAAACGACATTTGTGGGCTCAAAAGCACAAACATAAAGGGATGGTGGGTGGTGGTGGTGCTGATGGTGGCCTTGGCGGTGTATGTATAGCTCCTCCCTTGACTCGCGTGCTAGAGCTGAGCTGGTGGCCGGTGGGCAGGAGGCACCCCCACCCCCACCCCAAGGTCAGTTGTCTGGAGACACATTGTAAAACGTATCTTCATGTGTTTACTTTTTGAAAATCTCAGCACCAATAAGGAGTAAACCTGATGCGATCCATTTAATCTCTAGTACACCAAGCACAAACACTTCTTGCTGTTATCTTTTTTTTTTTTTTTTTTTAGATTTTATTTGTTTATTTGTCAGAAAGAGAGAGAGAGAAAGCACACAAGCAGGCAGAGACAGGCAGAGGCGGAGAGAGAGGCAGGCTCCCTGCTGAGCAAGGAGCCCGATACGGGACTCGATCCCAGGACCCTGGGATCATGACCCGAGCCGAAGGCAGCGGCTTAACCCACTGAGCCACCCAGGCGTCCCTCTTGCTGTTATCTCTTTAATGTGCCAATTGAATAAGAACTTAGAGGAATAGTATATCAAAGCTGAAACTCAAATAGTCTTCAGAATGGGCCCTCCTTTGTGTTGGTTAATATAAGAAGATCCCTACTGAGAAGCCGTGTTTGAAAACTCAAGTCAGTCTTCGTTTTTCTACATTCATATTAAAATAAGCAAGGGACTTTACACACGTTGACTTTTTCCATCTTTCCAAAGACCTCTTTCCACTTTATATTTGGGTATGGAGAACCTAGTATGTGCTGGGTTCTGTGGCATGGTCTTACCTTCAAGAAACTCAGTCCCATGGGGAAGACAGATGAGTAAGCTGGTGACCATGGCTCACTGAGAGGGTCTGGGGTCATGGCTAGCCAAGGAGGCAGTGCGAATGCAAAGGAGGATCCCTTCTCTCTGACCAGGGAGGTGGGGGGGCAGCTTGTTGAAGGGCAGATGGGAGCTGGTGGGTGATGTGGCAGTGAGAAGGGGTGTGGGCTGGTGGGGAGGGAGTTAGGGAGAGTTAGCGGAGGCGGCCCACTGGCCACCTGTCCAAGTCTCCACCTGGCAGTTTTCCCTCAGGCCGTTGTTTGGTCCTCAGCTGCTTGGCCTGTACTGTGTCTGTGCCCATTTTTTCTGGAAAAAGTGTGACTCGTCTTAGGTTCAAGGGTGGCCTTAGTGTCCAGATCTGGCCACTTAGCACATTTCAACCTCCAAACCCAGTGAGTGGGGCAGGGATGAGCACACTGACCCAAACTGGCTCCGTGAGACCCAACCCAAGACTTTTCTTTCCTCTGGGCGGCTCAGTGAGAACGTGAAGTCACCGCAGCCATTTTCCTGCTGGCGAGAAAACCTGCCCAAGGATGACATGGAATGACAAAACAGCAGGGCCTAGGAAGAGGCAGCCACTTGAGAGCTTTGCCTGAGGGCCAGGCCTACCCGTGATTTTCCAGACTTATTGGTAGTAGGGCAATTTGTTCATTTATTGGGTATTTTTTGCTTAAGCTACTTGTCACTAAGAGCGCTGATGAGCACGGCTATCTTCTGATGATTCCTGGGTCACAGAGTGCTCAGTCCAAGGGCTGGAAATGAGCATTTTGTTGGGCTAATTTCAGAACATAGGACACAACTGAAAAATCAGGGGCTTCAGAGTTGACAGGCTAGACTGGGTTCGAAACTTGGCCTTGACACTTAACACCATGTGGTGCTTGTTGGGCATATTTTTTTCAATACCCGAGCCTCTGAGTTTCATTATCTGCACAATACTGTGCTCCAGTTAGGCAGAAAACAAACGTCTATTGAACAAATGTTTGTTGAATAAATGAAAGCGGGTAGAAATATACGCATGTCCTCTTCCTGCAGAATTATTTGCGTCTTCTGCCTCTGCATAGAATTGCAGAAAATGACCTCAGGAGAGGTTAAGTAGCTTCTCTAAGATGGAACAAGTTTCTCAGGAGCCATTTGAGGAGTCCAAGTGAGGGAGGCGTCCTGTGGCGTTGGGGGCTATCGACCTGGCTAAGCACGCCCCCGCAGGCGAGCAGGGAGCCTGTCCCAAGGGGTCAACTCTAGGCTTTCTGATAGGGGTCCTGGGTAGCCTTTTCTGGGTTGAAGAATGCTGTCAAGGATGGAAGCTTGGTGTAGGCTGAAAGAGAAATCCCTTCCTCGTGGCGCCTACTGACTCTCAGAAGCCAGCCCTCGCCCGGGAGGGAGTGTGATGGGAAAAGAGACAGCGGGAGCTGGGGGCTGGTGCAGGACAGACACTCCTGAGGCCCGCGGTGACAAAAGGCAGCAGGTGGGGGCATGGAGAACATATCAGAGGAGAAGGCAGGGGGCTCTGGGGTCAGAGGCTGCTGCAGAAATGACCTGCACGGCGTCCCGGGGGGGTGGCTGCAAGTCAGTGTTCCAGATTTCCCAGCCACCTCTGTCCGGGGCTGCAGCCTCCCGGGCCACCCCTTCCGGTCCTGCCAGACTGCGAGCCCCCCGGGGTCTCTGTGGTGTTGGCAGCTTCCAGCAGAGAAGTGGAGATGGGGAGATTACGTGTGCCAGAACAATAGGAACAAAGGCTGCTTTCAGGCCAATGTTTGCATACATGCTTCACAGTCTGAGGGAATTAAAAACAAACACCCTCCGTTGTTTCAGAGCTACGTTGCATGACTAAGGCAGTGATTTACGGACAGGGCTGAAACCTCGCTAATGGGTTCCAGCGACTTCAGTGGACCAAGAAAGGAAAACTTGTTCCCAAGGTCCCGGGTCGATGTTGGGGAGGGCTATTATGCCATAAATCACGGTGACCGCGCGGCGGGGGGGGGCGTGGGCTTGCAGAAGCACTGGAGCCTGGACGGAAGCTGCCCCCCCTGAAAAGTCGAGGTGCCTAGTGACTTGTCAGCTGCTGCCAGCCACCCCTGCCCAAAGATGCTAACACCCCATGGGGCTCTAACCAGCTCGGGGCCCTGGGTGGTTGCTCCCAGCCTTGCCTGAGACTCAGGTCTGGTCTTCCAGGACGTGGCCAAAGTGATGCTTTTTCCATCCCTATTCTGGGGGGTGCTCACGTGACGAATTCGTTCCTGGTACTCAGCTGTCATGTTCTTTTGCTCTCCCACTCGCTCCTCTAGTGCTAAGGCTCCCCGGGGCCCAGCTGAATCCTTCTCTCTCTCTTTCTTACTGCAGCCAGCTCCCCCCACCCCCACATGCATGCCACCCATCCAACTTTGCCACTGTGCTCCCCGCAAGCCTGTCACTTGCTTTTCTAGCTCATTAATCATCTTTGCTGCTTTTCTCTGAATTTTCGGAGTCGTTCACTAGTTTCCTGGACAGGGGCATACAGAGCAGCTGCTACTTTCACAGGCAGAGGACAGACCTTATGAAGCAGGCCCCCGACAGGGATGTAGGAAGCGCTGTTGAGAGGAGACTCCTGCAGGGAAATGCAGTGAGTGCGCTGACTGTCCCAAGTCAGAGCCCCAGGGCTGGACCACTGGGAGCCAGGGATGCAGGAGAGGGAGAGCGTAGGGCTTCCCTCGATTCCCAAGCACACTGGTTGGTGTTACTTATCCTTGCAGCAGGACAGTGATCTGATAAAATAATCATCAGGACCTTCGAGTCAGAGGATGGCATTGTCACTCACCAGTGACGAGGTCTTGGCAAATTCTTTGGGCCTTAACAACTAATCAGTGAAGCTGGAATAAAGATGACGGTGACAGATGATGATGATGATGATGGTGATGATGGAGAGAATCCCAGTGGAATGGTGGTGTCCCCTCCCATGTGTCCCCGGCTTGGGGTGGTCTCAAGTGTGCCCATCTAGCCCCCGAGAACAGGAGTGGGAGCTCATTCTCCCTTCCTTGTAGGGGACTCCAGGGTCTATCGGGGGCTCATACATGCCTGAGATGTTGTGGGGCGGCTGCGTGATTTGGGATGGAGCTGGGGGCATGAGGAGCTCTGGTAGGACATTGATCCCTCCCAGAGGAAGGCAGCACGATCTCACATCCCACCCTGGTGGGGCTCCTACTGGGGCAAGCTCTCCATGGCCAAGCCACATGGAGAGGCCACATGTGGTCTGCTTTCCTTTCTCAGTACCAGGCAGGTTCCTCTGGTTCCCCCCACCCCAACCAGGACACTCCCTCACAGTTCCCCTTGTCCCCTGGCACAGCCTTCAGGACTTCTGGGACCCCCAACCATCTCTGGTCCCTCAGGCCTGGAGACTGATCCCTTTTCCCCATCCTAGCTCCCCCTGTCTTCTGAAGCCCTCCACAAAACCCCTGCCATGGGGTCCCTCCTGCCCACCAAAGTGGCACCTATCCCTTGAGGGCTGCAGAAACTTGTTTATTTTCCTGGAGGCTGGGGAGGCCCTGGTCCTCAGCAAGGCCGGGGAGGTAGAGTGTATTCCCAAGAATCAGTTGGGATAATATACATACAAATGCCTCTTAAGTACAAAAATATGATGCAGGGGTGCCTGGGTGGCTGAGTGGGTTAAGGCATCTGCCTTCAGCTCAGGTCATGATCCCAGGGTCCTGGGATCGAGCCCCGCATCGGGCTCTCTGCTCAGCGGGGAGCCTGCTTCCCCCTCTCTCTGCCTCTCTGCCTATTTGTGATTTCTCTCTCTCTGTCAAATAAATAAATAAAATCTTTAAAAAAATATGATGCAAATATGAGTTGCTATTATTTCTTCACCATGAAAACACTCAAAAGTATCCCAGAGCCCTGGTACCCGGAGCCAGAGTCGGTCTGGCCTGTGTTGGGCCTTTGCAGGGCTGGTCCCAGGAGGAGGATTGAGGTTTACCATTGAGGGGAGGTTGGGTAGTCCGGGGAAACAGACATAATGGAGGCCACTGCGGGCCACCTGTTGGCCTTCTGTCTTGTGTGTGGACATGGGAGGCATGCCACCCGTCTAACACGCCTATAACAGACGGTCCCGAATAGCCCCACATTGTCGAAGCTGTTTTCACACTTGGGGTAAAGCAGTGCTCACGTCAGGGAGGCTTCTTCTAATACTTAGAAACCTTTGCTCTTTAGGGGTGGAGACATTTTCGCACGGCGTTGTTCACAGTGGGATTCGGTGTACGGGATAGAAAAGACTTGTGCGTCTATTAACATTCTCCAAATCGCCTCTGTTTCCTCCTCTCCGAGATTTTTAAAGACTTGTCAGCAGTGTCTGACTCTGCTGTCCCAACCAGTCATTTCAGAATTTCAGAGCCGGGCTCCACTGGCTTCTCCCAGACACGCCCTTTTGTTCAGGTCACTCACTTCCCCCCGGCCATCATGGGCTCAGTGTCTAGACTGGGGATTCGTGGTGGCTTTTCCCCACCGCATACTCCATGCTCCCCCCGGCCCCACCTCTGCCTCTGCTCATTCTCACAGCCGTTCCCTGAATAAATACGCTCTGTCAGACTCTTTATCCCCTCAATGTCCAAGGAAACTGATTCATCACACTGAGGTTTCCGTCTGCGAACTGCTTCCAGACAGCCCGGGCCGCGTCCTGGCCCGTGTGTGGGGTCTGGGTTTGGGTCTGGTCCTTCTCTTCTTTTGTTGTGCTGTATCTGATCTCCCTCGGGGGTGTGGGCCCTGCCTCTTTCAGTGCCATTACTCCACACAGGTCCAAGGCCAGCCTTGGGTTGATCCGGAGACACATTCTTGCTGGCCAGGGCCGTGTGATGCTTCTCGACTCTGGTCCAGGTGCTCAGGCCCATGTAACTCTCACTGAGTCAAGCCTGTTTGGGCCAAAGGGCGAATCTGTGGGCTGCCGGATTTCCAGCCACTTGGTTTCCTGTCTCAAGTTAGTGTCATCCAGCAGTCCTCGTGGCATTTTTAGGGACTTTGATGGTGGAAGGAGGAGCATTTCTTTCCATTTAGGAAAACAACCACTCTGTTGGGTCTGGCACTGATTTTCCCTGGCTAATTATTCTCAATCAAATGGCATTGTGAGGAAGCCACAGCGAACTTGTTCAGTAACTCTTCTGTTGTGTTGCTGTGGTTGTTGCCATGCTGAGAAAAAAATATTTTATCCCTTTAAGGGTCGTGACAAGAAGTCACAGAGGATTAACAGGGACCAGGTTGTAAATCGGAGATGGACCGTCCATCATGGAGGAGGGGCTGGTGACAGATTCAGCAGCCCTGCTGGGAAGAGGGAGACACCGGGTTCTCCATTTTGTGGAGTCAGGATCCTATATCAAATGAGACTTCTTGATATATAGTGGACTAGCTGAGAATCCAGATAGTTAGGGCAGGGGGCGCATAGAGCAAGACGTTCACAGGTCACCAAAAAACGTTAAGGAGATCATTCTTTCTTGGGGAGAATAGCTCAACACTGAGACTCTATCTCCTGCAATTTGGCAGGACCAAGCCTCAACATTTAAAGAATTTCTTTCCCATTAAGAGACAGAGTCTCTGTCCTTCCTGTTGACAGACTTAGACTGCTTTGACCGGTAAAGTATGAGGGAAGTGACACTACACCACTTCTGACCCTGGGTCACTAAAAGCAACTCTGTTCTGTCTTGTTTGCTGAGACAATGCTCTTGGATCTCTGTAACCAGTTGAGAAGTCTGCCTGTCTTGTGCTGCCGTGCTGCAAAGAAGCCAAGCCACATGGAGAGGCCACATGTAGACCCTCTGGTCTGCAATCCTAGGCTTTTAGTTAGCTGAGCTAGATGCCAGATGCATGAGTGAACAAGTCTTCAGATGATTCTAAACCCGAGCTGTCAAACCACCCCCAGACGTTGCGTCTTCCCTTGTTGAGGCTCCAGACTTTGTGGTGCAGAGACAAGCCATCCTCTCTGTGCCCTGTCCAAATTCCGACCCACACAATCCATGTGCATCATGAGATGGTTGTGCTAAGCCACTAAGTTTGGGGTGATTCGTGTATGTAGTACATTCACACACATGTGAATGTAGCAATTGCTGCATTAGAAACTGGAACAGGTGACCCGTAAAATGGTGGAAAAATAAAGCAAGTTAAGGTGTTACAGAGTGATACAGGTGTAGGTGGGTGGCAGACATTTGGGATAGGGTGTGAGAAGACTTCTCTGAGGAGCTGACATTTAAGAAGGGGTTTGAATGATGTGAGCGTACAGGATCAACTTTGGGGGAAACAGATCCTGGTTATAGAGAGCAGCAAGTGCAAAGGCCCTGAGGTTGAATGAGATCATTCAAGGGATAGCAAGGAGACTATGTGCCTAGAGCTCAGAGAGTGAGGTGGGGAAGGGTGGGAAATGAGAGGGAGCCACGTGAAGGGCTTTGCTGACCTTGATAAAGGATTTGAGTTTTATTGTAAACCAACAAGTTGTTTTGAATAAGGGGATATTCTCTTCAGTCATTCCCTCACTGACTGTATCCAATTTCATGACTTCAAATAGCTTCTATATGCTAATCAGTTCTAAACATATATTTCTCACCCAGACCTCAACTTGAATTCCAGATTCTTTATATGGCTGCTTACTCAACTCTTCACATGGATCGTTAATAGGTATTTAAAATATAATATGTACAAATGATTACCCTATCCCCCGTCCCAAACCTCCTCCTCTGATAGTCCACTCAGTACTGTCAAATGGCAACTCTGTCCTAGTTGCTCAGGTCACCCTTGACCCCTTTCTTTTTTCATATCTCTGTTGGGTCAGTAAATCCTACTGGTTCTGCTTCCCATCGGTTCCCTCTGCTTTTATCCTTGCCTTCTTTCCATATATTCTCCTGGCACAAAGTGTGTCTGATGACAATCTGATTTTCTTTACCTTCCTAGTAGCTTGGTCTTTTTCCCAGATGTCCAAGAGATTTTATATTTTTCTTTAAAATCTAAAAATTTCTCAGAAATTTGGTGTTTTGGTGTCCCTTATTTCAGGGTTGATTTTGACTTTATATATGTAGTTTCAAATTTTTAAATTAATTTTAGAAAAGTTCTCTTGAATTGTGGTTTTTAGGTTTGGTTCTGTTCCTTGCTTTGGTTTTCTGGTGGTGTTGTTGTTGTTTGTTTGTTTATTTATTTTTTGGCCTCCTTTTATACAAATGTTGGATCTTCTATGCCTATCTTCTATTTTTGCTAAGTTCTCTCAAATCCCTTTCCATTCTTTCTTCATTTCCTTTAACTTTTTCTCTTTGCATTTTCTATCTCTCTTAAAGTATTATCTGCTGGTTTTATGTACTCTTACTATTGCTGTGATCTGTTTTTGACAACATGCTATACCAAATGTCTGAATTTTCCACATCAAATGAATTAATCTGGTATAATTGCTCATGGGATCAAGGGAAACACTTAATGGCTAGATGCAGAGGTAGATTGAGCAAGGTCTGGAAGGTTCCCAACCACAGGAACTTCTGTCTTTGAGGAGTTTGGGGTGCACCACCCTCTTGGAACATGGATGTGTTTGTTGCTTTGGAAGCTCTTTGAACCCCTTCTTTTATTTTTTTAATGGAGATTCCATTATATAGGCACAATTGATTAAATCATGGGTCATTGGTGATGAAATCCCCAGTCCTTCTCCCTTTCCCAGAAGTCAGGCTGTGGGGCTGAAATTTCCAACCCTCTAATCACATGGTTGGCATCCAGCTGGTTTCTCTGGCAAGCAGCCCTCACCCTGAAGCTGTCCAGGGGCCCACCAAGAGTCACCTCCTTTGCATAAACTTAGGTATGATTGAAAGAGGCTTATTATGAAGAATGAAAGATGCTCCTCTCACCCTGTTGTTCAGGAAATTATAAAGATTTTAGGAACTCTGTGCCAGAAACTGGGGGTGAAGACCAAATATATATTTCTTATTATATCACAATATCACAACTCTTAAATCCTTTTTAAAAAATATTTCATTTATTTGAGATAACGCATGAGAGAAAGACAGACAGAGAGAGAGAGAGAGAGAGAGAGAGCATGAGTTGGGGCGTGGGCAGAAGGAGATGGAGAAGAAGGCTCTCTACCGAGCAGGGAGACCAATGAGGGGCTTGATCCCACAATTAGGATCCCCATGACCCTGGGATCATGACCTGAGATGAAGACAGATGCTTAACTGACTGAACCACCCAGGCACCCCCACAATATCACAACTCTTGTCTTCTTTTTAATGTAATCTAATTTCTGATATGATTAAAAAATTTCTAATTCTTCCTGAATTCTATCATTTCACTACTGAACTTTTGTAGCTCTGATTTATGTTGTTCCTTTAGCTTTTTGGGGGAAATAAATTGTAGATTTCATTTATTTTTCTTATATTCTGGGGATCCTGGGATTACTTTGTCAGTTTTGTGGTACATGTGATCCATGAATTTTGGTTTTGCTGTTCTGTATTACTATCACTAGCTATTTTTCATGATGGAATCTGGGAAGATTCAAAAATTATGATATCATCCCAGAATCTGCTTCAGGTTGTGTTCAATGGATTAACCAGAATGGTGCTGTTAAAATGTATATCAGATCACATCACCACTTTGACAAAAATGCTTTAGTGGCTCTCCGTGTCATTAGAACAAAAGCTTAAATCTTTACATTGACTTAAAAGGTGCTATGTAATCTGACTTTCTCCATCTCTCTTCCCTGTTATGTCTCTGAACTCATCTCACACTACTCTTGCCCTTGCTTATTACAATTCAGGCACACTGCCCTCCTTATTGTGTCCGAGGTACGCCAGAAATGGTTCTGCTTCAGGGTCTTTACACTTGCTATTCCCATTGGTCTTTATTTAAATGTCACTGTCTCATTGAAACCTGCCCTGGCCCCACGATCTAAAATGATAACCTCTCCTAACATTACCTATTCCCTCCACCCCTACCTTTCCTCCTTCTTTTTTTTTAATTAGCACTTATCACCACATATTTTATTTATTAATTTACTCATCAAATTTTTAAAGATTGTCTTTATTTATTTATTTATTTGGAGAGTACGAGCAGGGGGAGGAGCAGGGGGGAGGGAGAGAGAGCATCTCAAGCAGACTCCACGCCGAGCGCAGAGCCCACTATGGTCGGTTGCTTAACTGACTGAGCCACCCAGGTGACCCATATTAATTTACTTATCAATTTTAATTTTAATTTTATTTTTAAAGATTTTATTTATTTATTTGACAGATAGAGATCACAAGTAGGTAGAGAGGCAGGCAGAGAGAGAGGAGGAAGCAGGCTCCCTGCTGAGCAGAGAGCCTGATGCGGGGCTCGATCCCAGAACCCTGAGATCATGACCTGAGCCGAAGGCAGAGGCTCAACCCACTGAACCACCAAGGTGCCCCTGCTACTTATCAATTTTTAAAATGTCAACTAGAACATAAATTCTGCGGAGTTGGATATTTCTGGTCAAAACTAAGTTTTCATCGAATCAGTGAATACATTTCAAAATATCATGTGTGGCGAATAGCAATGTGTAGGTTGAGAGAATTCAAAGGGAGAGACAAATTACAAAGACTCCTGCCATTATTCAGGTGGGAGCTGGTGGTGGAAATGGGGGTAAACAGTTGAATTTGTGGTCTACTTTAAAGGTAGAAAAGTCAGATTGGCTTATTTTCAAGGTAGGTTGGTAGATGCTGCTTAATTATTTGATTGATGAACTACTGTAACATGTGGGCATGAAAACGGCTTTATGACAGGCTGGTCATATCTCCTGGTCCCATAAATTCTCAGTTAGTTTTTCATTGAATAATCTGCCAAGTGTGGCTAGGGAAATTTCAAGAGTACTCAAGGCAGAGGATATTTTGGAGGTGGGGCAAGGAAGGCTGTTTCAGTAAGAATTTGCTGTGTAATAAATCAGCGTAGCTTAGTGACTTAACACAACACAGATTTCCTATGATTTTATGGGTTGGCTGGGCAGTCTCTCTGCTGATTTCTTCTGGGCTCACTCACGTGGTTTCTTCCAGCCAGAGGCTCAGCTGGGCTGGACGTTCATCTCAGGATGGCTTCTGTCACATGTTGGTGGTCAAGGTGTGGGAGCCTCACTTCTCCTCCATAAGGCCTCTGCCCTTCTAGTAGGCTATGCCAGCTTCCTTACATGGTGGTCCAAAGGTGGCGTTTCAAAAGGGCAAAAGTGGGAGCTGCCAGGGCTAGCCTTGGAAGTCATACCCTGTGACTTCTGCTAAATTCTCTTGGTCAACACAAGTCACAGGCTAGCCCAGATTCAAGGGATAAGGGAAACAAACTTGTCACTCTCGACAGGAGAAGCAGGTAAGTCATTGCCAAAGGGCATGCTTACCATGGTAGGAAGAATTTGTAGCCACATTTTGCAATCTCCCACAGAAAGAAGCTGGCATTTATGGAGTGTTAACTATGTTCCAGGCACCGGGCAGGTACAACACATATGTGAGTCTGCATAATCCTCACAGCGATCTTGCGGGGGGGGCAGCAAAGAAATGGAGGCTCCAGGACAACAGACAGCCTCTCCCCAGGACCCAGAACCAGTAAGGGGGAAGTCTGGCATTCAAGTCCACAGTTTTCTGACTTTAAATGCCTGTTTTTATGTTTTTGTTTTTGTTTTGTTTTCTCTTCTTCTTTAACACGGATACTGGTCATGCATCTGTGGTGTACAGAAGAGGGATTCAGTTGACTCTGCCAAGCATTTTTATCCCCCTTTTCTTCTGCTTTCTTTCTCTTGTTTGCAGATTTGACGAGTTCTTCACCTTGTCTGGGGATTTTTTTTTCCCTTGGGTCACACACTTAATAGTTAACATTTACGGCATCGTTACCACAGTTTTGCTCGTGGTGGACTCTGCTGTCTGGACAGTGTTCACCGTTGGCCAGGCTGAGCTGGGTTGCTAGATGGTCATTGGTTTGCTGTCCTACAGGACTGACCTTCTTGTCCCTGGTATGGTTGGGATTTTCTTTGCTGCAGATTTCTGCCCCACTGGAGGCAGCTCCGAGCAGGGAGCCCAGTGCTGGGAGCCCTGCGCCTCCCCTGAGATGGCCCGAAGAGTCCTTTATCTGTGGCATGTGGCCACCAGGTAGTGTTCTGGAAAGCCTGGGCTGAGACTGGGCAGAAGGGCAGTCTCCCTTCTGGCTGGGGAGATGGGGTTTACTCGTGTGTGGATTGACCCTCTGGTCTCCGTCCCCTGTTTCTGGAAGAGGAGAGACGAGCACTTGTGTCTTCTTTCTGTGGAGGCGAGGAGGAGCACAGAACCGCGCCCTGCTCCGCAGGCTGCCCTTGGTCTAGTTGTCTTGTTTCTGCCCTGGGCAGGGGTTGCTGGCGGGTGCACACACATTCAGACAGCCAATTTTTCATCTACTGACCACTTATCTCGGGATGGCCTGTGAGGCTATTCAAAACACGTTCACGTGCACATTCCCACGAGAACCTTGCAACATCCCTGTGAGGGCCGCAGGGCAGGGGATGCTGTTCCTGTTTCAGAGAAGAGGGCAGTGAGGCCGTCGCCCAACTCTCTCTTCGACCTGGGACTCCAGCCCAGGTCTGGCCACCCGTAGGTCCCGCTTCTCTGCCCTCGGGCTGGGCTGCGCCTTGAAGAGCAGGTGCAGGGGTGAGGGTACTAGGGAGGAGTCTGGGGGCACAAGAGGAAGACTCTCCCGTAGCTGCTAGTCACTACCCTGAAGCCAGCAGCTCTGATGCAGCCACGAGCTTTGTGCAGCGATGGCTGCCTTCTCTCTGTGGGTGGGACCGCGGTGCCGGCGGGCTGGGGAATCCCGTCGGTGACAACACAGCATCCTTTGTGCTGACGCGGCAGCAGATGCCCCAGACCCACTCCAAGCCTGACAGCATCTCTGCAAAGTGTGTGAAGGGACAGCAGACGTCAGAGCCCTCCTGTAAATCACCTTCACAGAGGCTCTTTGTGGTTGATTCACTGATGACTCATTTATAATCTGGTTTCAACATTGTGAGTCAAAATGCACCACTTTCATTAAAAATAACATTCACTGGGGTCTAACGGCTTTCTTTTTTCTGTTTTTAACTGTACAGTGTGGTTTTTGGATGGGAAGCTGTCAGATAGCAGGCGACGTGTCCGGGGCGCCTGAGTAGAGTAACTCTGCGGGCCTTCCCAGGGCCCCACTGCTCGGGGAAGGATGGAGCGGGGGACCGGGCACCTGTGGTGGGTTCCTGCGGCCTTCGGGTGTGCGCAGTCCTCGGGGCCGGCGCGAGCTGCGGGGGATGCGGGGGATGGTGCGTGCGCAGCAGGTGCACGGCTAGGTGTCCGCCCTGCGGGGGAGTCCAGTCCACACACAAAGCCAGAAGCATGGGGATCACCTGGGATGCTCTTTCGTGCAGATTCCTGGGCTCCCCCCCGCCCCAACTCCCACAGCTCCGTGGGCGGGGCCTTGACAAATGTCTCAAGAGATTTCAGGCACAGGAAAATTGAGGGCCTCCAATTTCGGTGAGACTGATGGGAAGTCCCTGTAGGCAACCCTCCCTGTGAGTGGAGGAGTGAGGGGAGGGGGGTGGGCTGCCAGACAGAGGGGCTGAAGGAGGCGGTGGAAGAAGAAAAGGCAAGGAGTGGGGTGGGGTGGGGTGCGGCAGCACCGAGGTTGCAGTGGGCCCCCAGGATCCCCGTGGGGACGACACTAAAATCCCCTGCTCTATTTGAGGCGCTCACAGCCTTTCTGGTTTGGGGACCAAAAGTTGGGCATCCCCTATTGCCCTAGTGGGGGAAAAAAATCCCACACAAAAACCATTTAGTGTGTGTTCTGCAGGGTGAAAAGCCCTTGCTCAGGCTGTAGCTGTGTACTTTGCGTTCTTTAGCAGGGTTGGACGCTTTAGTGGGAAAACCGCTGACAAGATCCTGTGGAGTCTGACCTGGATGAAGGTCTAAGCCCTGGTCCTGGAGGTCTCCGCTGCTCTTGGGAAGTCACCATTTCATTTCAGCCATTTGTAATTTTCTTTGGCAATTTTTGCTGTTATTGTTCTAAAGTTCCGTTTCGTGAAGACTTTTCCCTCCACCCCAAGGGGGAAGTGTGACCTGACTCCCCATCACTCCCTCCTCTGATGGGTCCTCTCTCCAAGGACTTCTGGGGCCCAGGCTGTCTTGGTGGAACTATGGCGTGAGGTCTGGGAATGAGGCTCAGAGTGGGAAGTGGATGGTTTGTCCCAGGCGGCCTTGCCGGTCATGGCAGCGGGCATTGCCCATCAGCAACCGTGGCCTGGCCCGCTGGGGCTGCCAGACCCTCCTGCGGCTTCCAGCTTCCGTCGGCACAAACGCCCAGCACCTTGCTGGGGGGTCACCACGGTCCTCACCTCTTCGCTGCAACTGCTCTCATTCCCATCTGCCCAGCCTGTGCCTGACCGTCTCTCTGTGGCTTTCCATGCCTGCCCTGGCCTGAGGCCTGAACTCTCTCCTCCCAGCTTCCCTCTCTGCCGCGGTTCCACCCAATTCTAGTTGCTTCCATCTGCTTCCATACTGACAGACTCCTCAGGATGCTTCCCTGGCAACAGCCCACGTGGCTGCCGTTCCTGCTGGTTTCCCCCTCCCCCTGGAATGTAATCAGGCAGTTGGCATGAAGCTCTGGTGCTTGAGGACGGGATCTTATAAACTATCTCCGCCTTCTGGTCCTCATGCTCCTGTCCTCATCAGTCAGCCGCGTCTTGAGGCAAACGGTCACAGGGAAGGAGAGAATCTTGGTCCTTGGGCTCCGTATCTTAGTGCTTAACTGACACATCGTCTGGCCCCCTACCTGTCACCTGCCCATTTGCAGTAAGAAACTTAATTCAGCTTATTTAATTATTGGGGTCTTTGTTGTTGGCTTTCGAGTTGGTTTGGGGAGAGGGCTTCATTAAGAAAAAAGAAGCAACATAGAGTATTGGCTAAGAGTGCAAAGTCTGGAGCGTGGGTTCCAATCCAGACTCTCTCTGTCTCCGCCTGGTTGTCAGTCCTTGGGCAAGTGACTTAACCTCTCTGAGCTTTGGTTTTCTCATCCGTAAAATGGGCATCACAATAGTAGTGCCCATCGGAGACTGGTCTGGGGACTGCATTCATTACTATTTGTAAAGCACAAAGAACAGTGCTGGGTACATTGTCAGTGATATGTTGTTTTGTTCGATTTCTTTCCTTCACTTTTACAGAGCAGCAAACAGGCCAGGGGAGGTTGAGCAAGGAAGGGACAGAGCCCCAGCTCTGTATTGGGGGTCTCCTGTTGCACTTCTTTGTGGCTCTGGACGCCAGCGACAGACAGCGTGCCACAGGCCCTCTCCCAGCCATTTGGAACAAAGACCTTTGTGTGGGTTTCAAGATTTAGGCAGTCTGCTCAGTGGCCCAGTTTTGGTCATTGTCCACAAATGGGTCCAAAATTCATCTCGATGCTCCCCCCACTGCTAATGGCCCTTCATTTTCATTCCTGAGTTCTGTGCATTGGCTGGCCAGAAACTGGGGGCTTGGGGGTGGTCAGGCTTGGCTCTTGCCTCACCCCTGCCCCTGGCACCACTGGCTGTGGCTCTTAGGATCTCCAGAATTGAGTCACCATTATGTCTCCTCTGACAGCTGCAGGAGGTTCCTAGCTGGAGGTAGTGGTCTGCGTGGGGTCCCCAAAATATCAGGCCCCAATTCCTGGAACCTGAGATGGCACCATATATGGGAAAGTTTTTGCAGATGTGATGGAGAATTAAAATTTTTTTTTTTTAAATTGTGGTAAAATACACAACATGAAAGTTAACATCTTAATCATGTTTGAGTGTCGAGGGCATTACACATGTTCACACTGTTGTGCAAGCATCGCCACGTTCTGTCTCCAGAGCTCTTTTTATCTTGCAAAACTGAAACTTGCTATGCATTCATCTCTGCCTTTCCCCCTGATCCCTACTCCAGCCCTTGGCGGCCCCCATTCTACCTTCTGGTTCTATGAACTTGGCTCCTGTAGACATTCATGTAAGTGGAATCCTGCAGTATTTGTCCTTCCGGCTTATTTCCCTTAGTGTGATGTCCTCATGGTTTATCCGCATTGTAGCATGGATCAGAGTTTCCCTCCTTTTTAAGAATGAATTATATTCCATGGTCTGGACAGACTGGATTTTTTTTATCTGCTCACCCACCTCTTGGCTCTTGTGAACGATGCTGCTGTGAATGGGTCCACAAGCACCTGTTCAGGTCCCTAATTTCCATTCTTTGGCGTATGTTCCCAGGAGTGGAATTGCTGGATCATACCCTAGTCTCTTTAATTTTTTGAGGAACCTCCGTACTGTTCAACACTGTGACTGTACCATTTTATATTCCCACCAACCATAGGTAAGATTCCCACCAACTGTGCAAGGTAAGACTTTTAAGATGAGGAGATTTTCCTACATTGTCCAGAAGGACCCCAGATGCCATCACAAGTGTCACAGGGAAGACTATGTGAAATCGGAAGCAGAGACTGGGGGTGGGGGTGGAGGCTCCGAGCCAGCAAACACCAGTCACCCCCAGAAGCTGGAAGAGGCAGGGAGCAGAGAAAGCCTGGTCTTTCTGACACCTTGAGTTTAGCCCAGTGACCTGATTTGAAAGTCTATCCTCCAGAACTGTGAAAGAATAAATACGTTTCTTTTAAGCTACCAAATTTGTAGTCACTTGTTACAGCAGCCACAGGAAGCTCATACACTGGTCTGCACACATTCAAGACCCTTTCCTTCTACTCAATGCAGGTCAAATGGTGGGGCACCTGGATGGCTCAGATGGTTAAGCATCTGCCTTCAGCTCAGGTCATGATCTCAGGGTCCTGGGATCGAGCCCTGCATCGGGCTCCCTGCTCAGCGGGGAGCCTGCTTCTCCCTCTGCCTCTGCCTGTCCTGCTGCCTGTGCTCTCTTGCTTGCACACACTCTCTCTCTCTCTCAAATAAATTCATAAAATCTTAAAAAAAAAAAAGGGATGCAGATGGGATCATCTTACTCTTTCGTTTGGGCACTTTCAGTTGTGTCTTGCCGTCCTTGGCATCAAGGCCAACTGCTCCCAAGCGGGCCAGCGCAACGCTCAGCCCCGGCTTACCGCCTGCTTCTCTGGAGGCTTCACCTTTCACCTTAACTTCTCCTTGTGCATTTTGCTTTCCTCATGGCCATTTTTCCTTGTTCCTCAAACACACCACACTGTCTCTTGCTTGTAGACCTTCACAGTACTGTTCTCCATTTGAGTAGCCCCATCCCTGCTTTCTCATCTCCCTTCCCCCTAATTTTTTATAGGGATAAAAGTGTCCCATGTGTCTGTCAGATGTGAGGTCCCTGCTGGGGCATAACTGTCACTGCCCCTGGGGTGGCTGTCCCTCACCTGCAGGGGAGGCTGCCCACCCAAGACCACGTGGTCTCATCGCTCCCGGCCCGCTCATCATCACGAGTCTCACCCTTGACTGCAGGTGTGGCCTGCTTGTCTGTCTAACCTGCTGGGGTGGCAGCCTCCTCCAGGCAGTGACCCTGGCATGCTCACTTCTCAGTCATCACTACCGCACAGAGCTTGGTGCGTGGAATGTAACAGCAAATATTTGCCAGCCAGCTGGCTGGGCAGACATGGGAAGGGAGTCGAGGAAAACTTCACTCAAAGACAACAGGAAGATGCCAGAAGTCACACTGTGCGCCCATGGAGGGCAGTTCCTTGTGCCTGGCGGGAAGTGTGTGCTGCCGTGTTGTGTGCCCGGAGTTGGCACTCCTGTTGGAGGAGGATCAGGATACTTCTGGAGTCAAATAAGACACCTGAGCCTTGCTCGTCACTGGCCAAGGGGTTTGCCCTCAAGATGCCACACAGAGGCTACTGGTTCATCTTGCCTTGGCTTTGGGTGGAGGCTTAGCATGTTGTTCCCCACCCTTGTCTCCCCCTTCCCTCATGCAACCCAACACACATACGCACACAGCCCTGACTTACAAAGTATTTTTAAGGAAATCTTTAGAAATTTAAATAGTGATAAAGTGCACGTAATGCAAAACTGACCACAACCATTTCAAAGGGTATATCTCGGCAACGTTAAGTTCATTCACATGGTGGTGCAGCCATCCTCACCGTCCATCTCCAGAACTCTTTTCATTTGCAAAACTGCAACTCCATACCCACTGAACAATGACTCCCCATTCTCCCCCCACCCCCACTCCAGCCCCTGGCAACCATCATCCTACTTTCTGTCTCTATGGATTTGACTATTCCAGGTCCCTCATGTAAGTGGATCATACAGTATTTGTTTTGTTGTGACTAGATCATTTCACTTAGCAGAGTGTCCTCAAGGTTCAACCACGTTGAAGCATGTGTCAGAATGCCCTTGCTTTTTAAGTCTGAATAACATTCCATTGCATGGATGTACTGTCTTTTGTTTATACATTCCTCCATTGGTGGGTACTCGAGTTACTTCCACGTTTTTGCTGTTATAAATAAAGCGCTATGAACGTGGGTATATAAATGTCTCTCTTAGACTCTGCTTCCAATTCTTTTGGGTATGTAACAGGGGAATTGCTGGATCACGTGGTAATTCTGTTAAATTTTTTGAGGAATAATGTTAAATTTTTTGAGGAATTGTCTCACTGTTTTCCATAACAGCTATATCAGCATTTTATATTCCCCCCAAAAGTGACAAGGGTTCCAGTTTCCCCACGTCACTGACTCTGAAGGTTTTGATGGGTTCTGTAGACTTTTACTGAATGTTTCTTGGTGGACGTTGGAGAGAGGTGATTACATTCATATCATACCACAAGTGTTCCTAAAAATATTCTTTTAGCCTCTCTCTCTTTCCCTGGGATCCCACTTCCGATGGCAGATGTCTCCTCTTCCCTCACTCTCTTTCCCACCAACAGGAACGCCCTGTCAGTTCTTTTCATTATTTATTGCTTCAGAGTATTTTTTTTTACTGGCTTTTAAAAAGAGATTTAATTTTTTTAGAGCAGTTTAAGGTTCACAGCAAAATTGTGAAGAAGGTACAGGGAATCCGTGTATACTCCTGTCCCCCACATGTGTAGCCTCCTCCAAAGTCAACAATCTTCCCACCAGAGGGGTGCATTTGTTACAACAGGTGAACCTACGTGGACACACCATAATTTCCCTAAGGCCACAGTTCACATCACAGTTCCCTATTGGTGTTATATATTCCACAGGTTTGGACAAATGTAATGACACTTATCCATCATACTAATATCACACGGAGTACTTTCACTGCCCTAAAAGTTCTCTGCGCAAAAGTACTTTTGATTAGGTATTGGCTCATGTGGTTCAACACTAAAAAGGTTCACAAGTCTCTCTCCCAGACAGCCCCACAGCCACTCGTTTCCAGCCCCTGGAGTCCCCCCGTGTGATACTTTCTTAGGTACATACTTGGAGATATTTTGTATGCATCATATAGGGGGTCACATTGATGAGGGGCAAAGTGAAGCATGAACTATAAAAGTCATAACAGGTTGGCACCAAAACCAGAACTGAAAGTACACATACAGGGAAAAGTCAGGTAGTTCTGGTTAACACCAGCTGAGCTCATGAGATACAATGGAAAGTAACCACCTGGCTCTTTGCATGACTTGGACCATAGAAGCTCAGTGTAGGTTGTGCACATCTGGAAGAAAAACAGCTTGCATGACAGCAATCAGCAAGGTTGGACCGTAGGACTGCCTGGGGGTAGAGCTGTGGTCCAGGACCCCTACAGGGGATCTTGAGTAGATTTCTGGGCCCACTCAACAGAGGGGGCCAAGACAATATGGGGGTTTGGTGTTCAGACAGATATGTAAATCCAAGTGTGCATATTGGAAACATTTGGAGTGCTGCAGACCTGCTTGTTTTTCACTGATCCAATCACTTGTCCACATGAACACAGCTCTAGAAGTATCCCCAGTTCCCCTGCCTGAGTATCCCCACTTCCCCTGCCTGCAGGTTGCGTTTGGAGGAAGGGTTCTGGCCAGGTCAGGAGTGGTCAGCTCCTTTGGTTGTGTTTGTGAAAAATCTCTTCTCCTCTTCTTCTGTGGTACATGGCCAGTGCTAGTCCCTCCAGCACGTGGGACCACGGACTGGTTTTTACCAGTGGCGCACGAGAGAAGGTGTTATTACCTTCCGCAGACTGGAGTTGTCCACTGGGACAACTTTTTTGCCCTAAAGGCAAACACTTCTCAGAAAGAACCCTGTTCTTAACTTGAGTCCTCTACTGTCTTCCTTTGGTTGCCTCTACAAATCATAGCCACTGTTAGAGAATAAGTATTTATTTTTTATTCCATCATTGAGGATTCTCAACAAAGTGCCCCTGTGGGCAGTCTTCAAATTTCTGGGCAATAGCTCCATTAGTGGGCTAGGACTGTGTCTTGGACCCTCTTATGTCTGTTTTAGAAATATCCCACCCCTCCTCACAGGGAACACTCAGTTATTCATAGTTCACAGTAGCAGGTGGGATGCCCGTTGATGGTAGGTCTTGAGAAATACTGGCAGCACACTCTAATTCAGGATTAAACAACACCGAGTTTACATGTTATCACCTGAAAACTTCACTGAATATTGACTCTAGCTATAGGGTGGTGGGGTCTGTGTTTCCACGTGGTTTAATTGTTCCGATCATCTCAATGCCTCCATCCTGTTCCAAGTCTCTCCCCCACTTCCTGGCACCTTTCTGCATCCCTCCCCCATAGGTCAGATGAGACCCATCTTACTGTAGGTCATCATCATTAGGATGTGTGTTGGACAATAATCAAAATAGAATGTCTCAGATCTTCCTTCTGGTTAAAAAGAATATTCTTTAAAAAATTTTTAGAATTTATTTTATTCTTTTACTAGTTTCAGGGGCAGAATTTAGTGATTCATCAGTTGCATATAACCCCCAGTACCCATTCCATCAAGTGCTCTCTCCTTAATGCCCATCACCCAGTTATCCCCATCCCCCCTCCCAGCAACCATTGGTTTGTTTCCTAGCGTTCAGCATCTTTTTTTTTTTTTTAAGATTTTTTAATTTATTTGACAGACAGACAAAACAAGTAGGCAGAGAGGCAGGCAGAGAGAGAGGAGGAAGCAGGCTCCCTGCTGAGCAGAGAGCCGGATGCGGGGCTCAATCCCAGGACCCTGAGATCATGACCTGAGCCGAAGGCAGAGGCTTTAACCCACTGAGCCACCCAGGTGCCCTGCATTCAGCATCTCTTATGGTTTGCCTCCCTCTTGATTTTCATCTTATTTTATTTTTCCTTCCCTTCCTCTATGATCCTCTGTTTTGTTTCTTTAATTCCACATAGGAATGAAACCATATGGTATTTGCCTTTCTGTGACGTATTTCCCTTAACATAATACCCTCTAGTTCCATCCACATCATTGCAAATGTCAAGATTTCATTCTTAAAAAGAATATTCTAATAATTTTTTAACACCAGGACCAGCAGTACAAAAATATTTTATTTATTAATGCATACATGTATATTGAACATAAATGTTTTGTTCTGACTTTAAAATTTAACAAAATGGATAGAATTGTGAATAAAGAAGTATACTTTTCATGAATCCGGGCTTCTGGCCAAAGTATTTAATGGGGAGAAACACTGAGGACTGCTCCTTTGTCACATGAAGGACAGAGTTAGTAATCCTAATGGGGGCAGGGTAGTGGGCTGGGGTGTGTGTTTTTGGTACTAGACTGTGAGAGAATTTTTAAAAAAGATTTATTTAAGCTTTATTTTATCTCTAAAAAAAGAGAGAGATTGAGAGTTAGGGGTGGGGAGAAGGCAGAGGGAGAGAATCTTAACCAGGCTTTGTGCTGAGTGTGGAGCCTTACACGGGGCTCGATCTCATGACCCTGAGAGCCTGACCTGAGCCAAAATCAAGAGTTGGGTGCCCAACCGACTGAGCCACCCAGAAGCCCTGAGGGAATGTTTCTGAAGCAGAGCTCAGGGGACAACATCTTCCTCAATATCTTCAGAGATCACTGAGTAAACACTCATTTGGTTCCATTGTCAAGTCTTGTATGTGTGTTCTTGGTGACCTCCTTCTGCACTCTATGCAGAAACAGGGGACTAAGGTCGGCATTGCCCTCTATTTCCTCTTCGTGATGCCCCAATCAGATGTTGTCAGTGAGGTTAGGAAATTGATACATGTAGGATTCCAGAAAGAAAACCCATGCGGGTAAAGCGAGGAATCATTAATTTTTTCAGTGACATTTGGCCAGACTGGTTACTTTGTCACAACATGGTCAGGATCCTCTTTTAGTCTTCCTGTGAAAATCTGTGTACTTTGGGATTCGAAGTCACATGAATCTTTGCCTGGCAGAAATGTAAATGCTTTGAGAAGGCTGTGTCGTTGTGACTTTGAGCTGCTGCAGAGACTGAGGGACCCGTGGAGGGAGGAGGGATGACGCATGCTGATACTCTGGGCAATTTCTAACTGTGACGAGACCCAGATACCTCCCTCCCTCTTCCACGCGCACACCTTCCGTCACCTTCAGAAGACACCAGGCTTATGGGGGCCACGGAGAGAATGTTCACTTTTCCCTGATTCTGGCCCACTATGTCAAGGGACTGAGGGGCTAGCAGAGAGCCCCAGTTTAAACCCAAACCACGGTTTACACCATTATAACGTCTTCACTTGTTTTTGGTAGGCTTGGGACCATGTGAGGTGATCTTGGGCTCCTTTGTGAATTTTGAGCTACATATCTGACCCTCATGGACAGTCCATAAGGATCCTCAGAACAGGGCCCTCCATTTATCAGATCCCTGTGACTAAGAAGGAGAAAAATAACAAAGAGAGCTGAGCTTCGTTTGGGGGTTGTCAGATGGCTGTTATCACTGAAATCTGGCCGACCCACTGTTAGTCCAAATGGGGGAAGAAACAAGCATTCCTGCTTCTCTCATTCGCATTCTCCAACCCAGCAGGTCCACTGGAATGCCCGTAGACTGCACCAGGTTGAGGTTCCGCCCTTGGCCGGTACTATTCACAGTGTGTAGACACACACTGGGGAGATGTTGACCTGCTAGATGGAGCCCTGGACTTGGTGGCAGGAGACCAGGTCCAGCTGTGCCACCTGTTAGCCCTGTGGCCTTTGGCAGTTTCTCATCTCCAAGGGGTGGTTGTATCATAGTACAGTCCACCAGTTGAGGTATGATGAGGTCCAAGCGAGAATGACAGTTGAGAATGGAAGACTGCTTCGAGGGTTAGGGGTGGTTCTGAGGGCTAAAGCTTGATGGCCACACAGGAAAGCTGAATGGGATCAAGGTCTTGTCCAGAAACGCGAAAACCCAGATAATCACAGACTTCGGGTATGTTAGAGCTGGATGAAAATATAGCAAATAGTGACTCCAACTCTTCCATTGGACAAATGAGGAAATTGAGTCTCAGAGAAGGGAAGTCCTTGAAGGGTTGTCTTGGGCCATTTGAACAGCCCAGGAGAGGCCCTGGAGAGACCTGGACCCCATAGTGGGGCCACATCCCTTGCATTGAGATGGTCCCAGGGGCCCAGATGAAGAGCATGAAAAAGACACTTTGCCATGCCAAGGGGATGGAAAATCCTGCTGATTCAAAGAGTAGAACTGATGGTCTGAAACATAGATGGCAGAGCTGGAAGGTCTGACCCTTACACAAGGAACAAAGGCCAAGAGAGTGGACCAAGGGCCAGATCTAGAGGGTTCTACCATTTTTATTCATTCTGAGAAGTCCCTTCACCTTATGAGCACAGGTTGGCTTTGGCCACCTTTTCCATGTTCCAGAGCAGCCCGAGGTGCACACGTGACTGGTATTGGTGGCCCCTTTGGGGTGGGCTGGGGGACACTGTGAAGCTGTGACTCAGAGCCAGTGCCTGCTGAAGGGTTCTTTCTTCGTGACACATTGCTCTGGTGGAGAATTATAGGTGTGGACAAGCCTAACCCTAAAGGCTACAACTTTACAGGGCGTGAATAAAGGCTGATGCCTGACTCCTGCCAACACAATGAGGGGCAGCACAAGCTCCTGGCCTCACCCAGAGAAGCCTCGAAATGTTCAGTGGGGTCAGGGCTGCCCGTGTTGCTCAGGAGGGCGGAGGCAGCAGCAAGTGCGAAGCCCAGGTGCCAGCTCAGAGGAACAGAAGCCTCTTCTTTCCGAAGACTTGGGTACTTGGTTTGAGACGACTGTCGTCTGCAGCTCCAGTCACCCAGGGGCAACTGGGGAGGGGCAGCTGTGTCTTGCTACCTCTGGAATGTTGGCGACACCGGCCTCAGGAGGGAAAATATCTTCCCCCCTCTCACTGTCCAAGCCACCTGCTCCAAACCCACCAGCTCTGTGATCCTCTCCAGCAAGATGTGTCTGTGTGTGGCACTGTTCTCCTTGACATTGATGGAACTTCTTCCTGTCAGACCTACACAGTGAACTACAGCAGAACACGAGTTCTAGTGGCTTTCTTGGAAGAAACCTTTTCTTCCCTTCATTTCTCTTGTCCGCCGGACATAGCGTGGGGCCTGATTGAAGAGATGGAGAAATGCCAGTGGAGAACCAGGGCTGCAGGATGGGCCCTTGGCCTGTGTGGGAGGAGAGGGGAGAAGGCAGCGCTCTGTTTTCCTTGCACTTGCAGTCTGATGGATCCAAGGACTCTCACTGGGCTGAGAAGCCACAGTGGGGGGTCCGCTGTCACTTATGTACTTGCTGGGAAAATGGGGATGTGGGAGATATGGTGCAGAAGGCTTTGCATTTTGTTCTGAAGCATGGACTGTTAAGTGGACAGCCGTGCTCTCTCCAGAAGCAGCCCTCACACAGGCCCGGAAGGATCTGGAACTGCTGTACAGCTGCTCTTCCTGAAGGACAGGGCTGTCCTTGGTTCCTGTCGGCTACGGCAGTCCACCTAGACCCTCTGAAACGGGGTCAGCTTGGGGAGTCGAGTCAGAGGGAATGCCATCTCTCACCCTGGAGTGGGGCCAGGACCCAGGGATGGACTTTTCTAAAAATAAGCCATTCACGTTTGGGCGCCATGCTTCTGTCTCCGAGAGACCTGGTTCTCAGTGCCAGGCCAACTCGTGTGGCGTCCTGCGTGTGGAGGCCAGGGCCTGGCTCAGGAGAGGGAGCTTCTCTGGACTCATTTTCTGCCAGGCTGGGTGCTGTGGAGGTGGTGCTTGGCTGTGAGTCTCACACTCACTGTCTGGACCTCAGCAGAGTGGGAACAGCTGCTGTCTCCTGTCCCCTGTTGTCCCCTGGGGGCTGTCTCTTCAGGCCCTTTGCTGGCTCCCCTGCTCGTAGAAGCTAAGCTATCTCCCCCAGTCTGGGCGTCTCGAGCCCTGACCCTCCTTGTCATCTACGGGGGTAGGAGTTGGGGAATGTGAGCGGCGTTTGCCCGTTGCTACTATTTTTTAAATGAAAAAGTGGCGTGTACTCATTGTTTAAAAAAAAATCAGATATAAAAAAAAGAGGAAATTAAGAAATTACCTATGATCTCTCTCCTTCCACAGCTTTCTAGAAAAAAATGGAAGTATTTTTCTACACAAATATGCACACTTAGTTGAATATATTTTCCTTTTGTGCGAATGGGATTAAGTCAACATTTTCCAGCCAGTTTTCTTACTTAGTACATCATGACAACTTTCTATAGCTATAATTACAGATTTGCGTAATCATTTTAATAGCTGCATAGAGGGGATCATCGTTTAACCTAGGGGTTGGCTGACCTTCGGTCAAGGACTAGATGGTAAATTATTTTCAGTTTTGTGGGCCAGATGTCTCTATTGCAGCTGCTCAGCTCTGCAAGTGATGATTCCGAAGTGGTCAAAGAAAATATGTAAACTGTAAGGAATAGGTGTGGCTATGTTCCAATAAAACTTTATTTACAAAGACAAGTCCTCGATTGGTTTGGGGATTATATGTGCTTGCATGTTGTGTGTTTGTTAAAATCCTGCGTGTTTATGTATGTGACCGTGTGTGAATATTCACACACGTCCACGGTCACATAAATACACACACACAGGATTCTCAACACACCGCCCCCCCCAACAGGATCCAGACACACAGACGTCTGATGGTGTCTGTAAGATAAGTTACAGGATGCATTTTTCTGCATGCTCAGAGGGAGTCTTAAAGACCTACTACGGATCTCATTGGCTCTCACGAGCTTCCCTCTCTTACTTCTTTAAGAAACATATTCTGACTGTGCTTCGATTGAAAAAGCACATTGAAAAAGAGTCTGTTTCAGGTGTCCTGGGTGGGCACCCCGCTACCAACAGAGGACTCCCCTCCAAGAAGGGCTTCCCCGGGAGCTCTGTTTCGGATGGCTGTCAGCTGTCCGGGTGGCTTCCCAAGGAGAGAAGTTGACTCCCTCCAGGACGGCGTTGCCGGGGAGTGGGGATTTGTTTGGGCACATGCCGGAGCCTGCCCAGGTGCCCTGGGAGCCCTGTAGCCCCCCTGTTCTATGAGAGACGTGGGTGGGCACAGGCTTTTTATAGTACAACCTTTAGAAGCAGGGGACCTGATTGAAAAGGCTGAGGACAGTTCTGCTTTCCAAGGGCTTTTCCTTCTGGAGGAGAAGCAGAGGCCGGCCCGAGAAGCAGCATTCCAGCATTCCAGTGCAAAGGGGTCCGAGGTGGCATCCTGCCTGCAGGCGATGCTGCTCCCTTCACGGACTGCTGTGAGGTTGGCGTCCTCAGGAGCAGTGGGACAGGAGCTTGGAGAGCTGGTTGCAAAGGGGCGCGCTGGCGGGAGAAAGCTCAGAGTTGCACAGGGAGGGAAGGGCGTGTGTTGGCACAAAAGGAGAAGGAGCAGTTCCAAAGGCACAGTGCACACGGGCAGAGGGAGAGGCTCCAGGGCCCAGCGGGCTCGCTCTCACCGCTGTGGGCTCCCGGCCAGCCCCGAGCTTCTCCGGGCCTTGGACTCCTCGTCCGTATCGCGAGGGTTCACCTTCTATCCGATTCTGAGAGGAGCATGAGTAGAACATGCAGGTAGAAAGGGGCACATGTGCTTGTGCAAATGTGCATATGCATAGACATGTGTGTTTATTGGCATGGGCACGTGTGTGTGTGTGTGTGTGTGTGTGTGTGAAAAACACATTCCATTCATGATTGACCGGCATGAGGCGGGCTTGCCCTTCCTCAGGCGTCTTCTGTGCCCGACCCACTCTGATGACCTGTGACATGGGGACAGGTTCTTGGTGGCCTAGAGCTGTGGGGTGTGGGGCTGATGGGGTCTCTGCACACAGTTCAGTTCTCCCTAGAAGCCACTGGGCTCAGCTTTGAGGGCCTCTGGGGACCATTCCAAATGGAACTTGTGGATTGTTTGGTTGGCAAGTCTGAGAAGCTGCCCTTGAAGGTTTGGACCAGCTTGTGTGATACTTGCCCTTGAGAATTGGGAAAACAGTGTCTGAGGATCCGGTGATTTACAGTAAATCCTTCACGGAATGGAGGGGGGGCCAGACTGCGGCGGGATGCGGGCTTCTCTGCTTCTGACGGTCTCTGCAGGCTTCCTCCCGCACCTGCAGGCTCCTTGTCTCCAAGTTTTCTGGAAGTGAATGAAATATGTTCTCCCTCGCCTGGGCTTGTCGATTGTTTTGGCTTTCAGCTCTGAAGAGGAAAAATGCCTCCCCGGGCCTGCACCGTTGTCCGTATTATATGGGGACCAACACACGCATTGTTGCTCGACTGGGTAGCAGGAACCTTTTTGGCAACGGATATTAGTTATTCAATGTCACTGAGGACGATTTATTAATTGTTCATATTGCCTCATACTGTAGGATTTCCATCTTTTTTAAAGGCTGAACGAATAGCATTGCACTGTCGTGATACACCACACTTTATCCATTCATCTGTTGCACATTGCGGTTGTTTGCCTCTCTGCGCTATTGTGAATAATGCTGCAATGAACATAGGAGTGTCAGTGTTACATCAGGATCTTGACTTCTGGGCACCTGGGTGGCTCAGTCGGTTCAGTGCCCGGCTCTTGGTTTTGGTTCAGGTCATGATCTCAGGGTTGTGAGGTCGAGCCCTGTGTTGGGCTCTGTGCTCCGTGGGGAGTCTGCTGGAGCTTCTCTCCCTCTGCCCATCTCCCCACTTCCTCTGCCCTCCACCTCTCAAATAAATAAATAAATCTTAAAAAAAAATGATCTTGATTTCAATTCTTGTATGTATACCCAGAAGTGGAATTGCTGTATCATAGAGTAGTTCTATTTTTAATTTTCTGAGGTGCCTCCACACTGTTTTCCATAGAGGCTACGCCATTCAACATTCCTACCAAGCGTGCAGAAGGGTTCCCTTTACTCTACATCCTCGCTAAGACTTGTCTTTTTTTTAATTTAAATTTTTTTTATGATAGTCATCCTGACATGTGCGAGGAAATACCTCATGGTGGTTTTGATTTGCATTTCCCTGATGATGAGTGATGCTGAGAATTTTCTTTTTAAAATATTTTATTGATTTATTTACTTGTCCCTCACAAGCAGGGAGAGCAGTAGGCACAGGGAGAAGCAGGCTCCCCACTGAGCAAGGAACCTGATGTGGGACTCGATCCCAGGACCTTGGGATCATGACCTGAGCCAAAGGCAGACACTTAACTGACTGAGCCACCCACACGTCCCAATGTGGAACATTTTCTTACGTACCTGTGATTAGCTCCATTTTAGATCAGGGGAAACTGAAGCCCAGATTGGTTAAAAGGGACCCTTCCCAGGGTCCCACTTTCAATAAATGATAGAGCTGAAATTCAAATGTGACCAGAGACCCTGGCAATGTCACCATAACACTACACTGTGTCCTCCATCCCAATGCCCCCTGCTATAGGCCGATTGTGTCCCCCCAAATTTGAACATTGAAATCCTAACGCACAGTGTGATGTCAATGGGAAGTGGGGCCTTTGGGAGATGCTTAGGTCACGAGGGTGGAGCCCTCACGAGTGGGATTAGTGTTCTTGTAAGAGACCCCACAGAGCTCCCGAGCCCTTCCGCCATGCGAGCACATAGCGAGCGGTTGGCCGTCTGCCACCCGGAAGAAGTTTCTCACCAGAACCTGACCATGCTGGCACCTTGATCGTGGACTTCCGGCCTCCAGAACTGTGAGCAGTCTGTTGTTTGTGAGCCGCCAAGCCCGTGTCAGCCCTCACGGATTAAGATACCCGCTTGAGTAATTAGGCCAGTCAACAGGCCAGTTAGCTGAACCAGCCAGTGGGGGGAGCAAACACTTAAGTTCAGGCTGAGTCTTGAAGAGGGGGCAGGAGCGGTGGGAGGGACAAGAGGGGACAGTTGAGGGAGAGAGGCTGACTGGGATGGCGAATGGAGAGGGAGCTGCTGGTGAGGGAGGCGGGGGATGGGGCTGGGAGAACGACACGGTGGGCTCGTGTCCTAGAAAGGCGTTAAGCTTGACCGAGGGCACACCTGGGTCCTGGGCTTATGGAGGGGCTACAGTGTCGCAGAGACAGGCTGGAGCAGAGCTCTAAAGGGGCCCTCAGAGAGAGGTAGTAAGACTGGATCTGGACAGGGTCCGAGTCCCCACAGGCCTGCGTGGAAGATCCAGAGGAAGCTGACGCAGGTCCACCTTCTGAAGGGAGGCGGCCCGCTGGAGAACTGGGTGCAATGGTCACCCTCTTGCTCACATCACGGAAGCCATTCACGTGACCCCAGGGGAATGAGTACACGAATGCAGTAGAGCCGTTAGGAGGTTCCTTCACTGCTCCAGGGGCCAGGTGGTGATGCGGAGGTGGCCACGAGGTTTGCAACAGATGCTGATGATAACGCCATCCTTGCTGATGTCAGGAGTGAGGGGGCAAGAGGAGAGTCAAGGATGACTGCGGTCCTTCCCTCTGAAGAGGAGGATTGTTTACTGAAGTAAGGAATGAGGGCACCTATGAGTCTCGGCTCTGGAGTGATGTTGAGGCTAGAGGTACAAATCTGATGGTCATCAGGAAGAAATGACATTTCAGGTGACAGAGTGAGAGCACTTGGCCCCAGGGTTGGTCCCCTGGCTCTAGATGACTTTTCTGAGGAAAGCAGAGAAATGGGGAGTGTGGTGGGTCGAATTGTGTCCTCCTCAAAGATGTTGAAGACTTATGCCCCATGGTATAAAGTCTTATGAAGTCTTATACCCATGGATGTGACCTTATTTGGAAATAAGGTCTTTGGTGATGAGGTCATTAGGACAGGTGCTAATCCAGTATGACTGGTGTTCTTATAAAAAGATGGTTTGGACAGAGAGACAGACACCTACAGAGAGAAGATGATGTGAAGAGACTCAGTGAGGTGACAGTCATTGACAAGCCAAGGAGAGTGTCCTGGAACAGCTTCTCCCTCCCAGTCCTTAGAAGGAACCCACCCTGCTGACACCTTGATCTTGGACTTCTGGCCTCCAGAACTGTGACAATAAATTTCTGTGGTTCAAGTGGTCCAGTCTGTGGTTCTTTGTTACAGCAACCTTAGCAACTACTCCTGGGAGGTAGCTGAGACAGACATGGGATTTACCACAGGTCTTTTAAGAGGGGAGATGGAACAATGTGCTGATAGGAAAATGGGAGTGATCTGGGGTTAAGGGAAAATGGGGAACACGGACAAGCAAAGGGATGGGTCTCTGAAAAGACCAGGTTCTGTGTATCTTGGGCCTTCGCACATGTGGTCCCCAACTCTGCCCACCTGCCAAGGCCTCACTGGACGGGCCATCTCTCTAGGGGGCCTGGAACTGCCCGCTGTTCTCCAGGCACACCCACCATGTCCCTGTCCATGCACTTTCCACCCACTGCCCAGTGCTGTGGGGTGGGGGTACTGGGACCTGGGACGCTGAGGCTAACAGAGTCCAGCCACAGGAGGGGCTCTGGGAACACACTTTCCACAGATGAATGTGAGGTTGTTCTGGAATGTTTTTGTCCACATGGCACTGGTTTTAGAACTCATTTTGGAAATTGGTCCTGGCATGCTCCTGTCTCTCCAGACCAATGTTGGTTTTGTCCTGTGTTTATTCAATACTTTGGGGGGTTATAAATCTGGAGACAGCTCCGCCAGGAACTTTTAACTGGGGCCGACCCTGTGAACTGTGTAACCTTGAGCGAGCTACTTAACCCCCGTGACCCTTGGTTTTTCCATTAGTCAAATGGGGCAAAGAACTGCCCTTTCTCTGCCCCACGGATGTGGAAGTTCTGGGGCAGAAACTTGGGTGTGTGGATTCATGGGTCTGTGTGGGTTCTAAATTAAAGGCACAAGCAGTGGGTTTCGCAGAGAAGAGCTGGCGTGTATAGTGTAAGGAGGGGGCAGATTTAGTCACTCGATACTTTTCATTTAGAACTCTGAATTTCTTAAAGTTTTAATTAAAGAAAATTGAATTGTGGCAAAATACACATGGCACTGACTGTCTTAACCATTTCTAAGCGTGGAGTTCAGCAGCTTTCAGTACCTCGCATGCCCAATCCAGGACTTTTCATCACCCCCAACTGAAACTCTGTCCCCATTAAGTAGTAAGTCCCCATTCTTCCACTTCTGTCCTAGCCCCTGGCAAACGCCAGCTTGCCCTCCCTCCCTTCTTTACTTTTCTCTTCTTTCTTCTTTCCTTCTCTCTCTCTTTCTAAAGATTTATTTAATTTAGAGAGAGAGAGCACACACGCATGAAAGGGGAAGAGGGGGAGAGGGGAAGAGAATGGGAAAGGGAGAGAATCTCAAGCAGATATCCCCCTGAATGTGGAGCCTGACACGGGGCTCCATCTCACAACTCCAAGATCGTGACCTGAGCTGAAACCAAGAGTTGGATGCTTAACTGACTAGGCCACCCAGGCACCCCTCCACCATCCCACTTTCTGTCTCTGTAAATTTGATTACTCTAGGGACCTTGTAGGAGTGGACTCATATGGCATTTCTCCCGAGACTGGCTTATTTCCCTTCGAGTCATGTCCTCAAGGTTCATCCATGTTGTAGGCTGGGTCAGAATTTTCTTCCTTTTTCACGGCTGAATAATATTCCATTGTATGGATGTACCACAGCTAGTTTATCCATTCCTGCACTGATAGACATTTAGGAGCTGTCACCCTTGGCTGATATGAATAATGCTGCTACGAATATGAATTAGCCATCAGAAGTCTGAATCTTATGTTACAGCTTGACTTATGTGTATCCCTCATCATCTGTCCAAGGGTTCCAGAGTCCGCTAGTTGGACTGATCTCAGGGTACAGGAAACCAGGACTCATCTGGGCTGTTACTCCCGCACAGTCTATGCTTTTAACTTTTTTTTCCCTTTTGTTTTACATTTCCACAAGGTCTTTGTTTGAGAGGGTTAAACATTAGATAATTTGAAGTATTATGGTTTTGGAGTTAAGGCCACTTTTGTGTTTGTTTCTTGGAGGATCATCTGTTTTATCTCTACTTGACTTTTTTGAAATGCTGGAACTGTTCTTTGATTGAACTTGAAGACTTTTTTTTTTCTTTTTCTTTGACATTTATACGACTGAAGGTGGAAAAATAAGACCTTTGCTTATTAACAAAATGAATCAATCTCTTTCCCCCATGGGAAATTGAAAACAATTTAGAGACTAGAGTAAACTTCAGATTTTCCTGTGATATGAATTTGGTTGACCTTTCCTGGAGGTAAGATTTAAGGGAGAGCTCACTGGGCTTGACAGAGGGTGAGGGAGCCAGATGCCCCCAGATTTCACCCTTGGTTGCCATGCTCTTTCCAACGGGAATCACCTTGCTCCCACCCACTTGTCTGCTGAGAGAACAGAGCAGGGGCCCAGAGAGGTTCCGTGTACTAGCAAAGGTCACCCAGGGAGCTAGTGAGCTCAACCCAGCCGCTTTCATTAAGTGGCAGGGGACACCTGTTCCAAATAGTAAATTCTCAGAGGCAATGGCGGTTTATTGTTTGGTATCTCTCTTCCTTTTTACTTGTATGTGCCAGATGTGTTTGGGGGAAATTCCCCATGAGACCAGTGCATAGTTAACACCTCCTTTGTCTGACCGTGTCACATGTTCCCCCTCTGGAGATGGTGGGGGCCCGGAGTTTCCAGTCAGCTTGATCTCAGTGGCACAGTGTCTGTGGCTGGTGTTTGGGGGAGGCCTCCCTGGCCTGTGCCTGGCCTGCATCTGGTTCTTGCCCGGGAGTGGGAAGTAGAGAATAAACAAAGCAAAGACACTGTGTTGGAAACAGGACTGCAGAGCTGAGAAGATACTTAGAAAAGTGGTCTTGGGCCAGCTCCTACTCTCTCCAAATATGCCAGGAATGCCGGAGAAAGGGGACAAAGCCCTGGAAAGAGCAGCCCATGACCAGGGCACACTCCTAGCCAGTCCAGTTAGCAAAGCAAACGGACACTCCTTAGCCCCAAACGAAAGCAGATCAGAACTCGAAAACAATTGTTGCTAGCTTTTGTGTTCCTATTGGATGAACATCTCTAAAAACAAATCTCTCAGTCTTGTCAGCAGCTCTGTTTTGGGTGAGGAAGCAACTCAGAGGACCCTTGAGAGAGAGAGTTTGTTTAAACTCACACAGGGAGTGAGTGGAGCTGAGGTAGAAATCTGCCTTTTCCCATTTGGGTGCCGAGTGAATCGTTTGGCGTCAGGAAAGAGTTTCCCAGTTTGAGCCGAAGATCAGATCCTGACAGAGGACAGAAGGTTAAAGGGTGCACCAGCGAAGGAGGAAAACAAAACAAAAACAGGAAGTGGCCAGCTCAGGGATTTTCCATGGGAAGGCTGAGAAACATGTCCGGTTATAAAGAGAAAAAGGAAGAAAATGGGCCCCTCCGAATCTTCTGGAAGCTGCTTGAGATGTTGTGAAACCAGGTTCTCCGGAGGAGCCAGCTTGATGGAAGCGTGGTGGGGGACCGGGTCACCCAGCTGGGAGCCTGAGCCCGGGATCACGTCAGCTCCTCCTTGGTTGATCACCAGATCTTTCACTGCCTCTGTTCTCCTTTTGGAAGGAGAGTTTGTCATCTCTTGGGTCCCTTGGAGAGGTGTGTTCACGTGCGTCCTAACGCCGATGCGTGAGAAGGGGTCTGTAACCCAGAAGACCCACCTCTGAGCAGGAGTCCGCAGAGGGTATTTCTGGTGTATAGGGGCATACCACGTTTACGACTAATGTCATACAAATGGAAAAACACCTGCCTCTCTCTTTTAGGACTAACTGACTCAGTCCTTTTGCTACCAGAATTGGGAAAGGGCAAGGCCAGAAAGGGGGCCAGGCAAAGCTGAGGGAGGCTGTTCTGCCATCTTTTCTCAGCTTCAATTCTGTTCCTCCCTCCCTGTCCCAATCAGGACAGGGGCAGACTCGCCCTTAGAGGACGGCTTTGTCATCTCTCCTCTGCCTTCTCAGAATGGGTGAAGGTCTGTTGGGCAGGGGAGTGATGGGTCCTGTGTGGAGATCCAATGGAGGAAAGAAAGATTCCTTGCTGTTGCTGTATGTCAATCCCATCTTTTGTACAAGAGCAGAGGACAAATGTCCTGGATCGGGATCCCTTGCTCTGGGCAGTGGCCACCCCTTCCCTCACAGGGCCTGACTTGGTATCTCCCTCAACTGCTTCTCGATTTGAACTGAAGAGTTTCTTTGCCAACAACGGAAGGGGGGAAAAATAAATCTCCAGTCCTTCCTGGCCATGTTCTGTCTTGGGATCTTGGTTTCGTCCCTAGTTAATCAAGGAATCAGAATTTTAGGTAAAAGACTGTGCCAGCATGTTTTCTAAAACCCTATATGCAAATGAGCCAGTTAAGTGTCTTGCAGGCAGCCACCAGAGGTCAAAGGTCACCCTCCACGTTTGACTATTATTTTGCTCAAAATAGATGGTGAGCAGGACTGCAGGAAATGAGATGCAGCAACCTCAATTCATGTGTGAAAGTTTCCAATTAAGAATTCAAAGAACTTGTTGTTTAATGAAAAAGTGAAACAAATTCCCTTCATGTGTTTCCCCACTTGCTTGGTGGTCCCTGGCTTAGAGCTGGATCCACAGGAATATGGTGGTCTCTCAGCTCACCTGATAAAAGGGGGAGTGTGGCAAGTGATTGTATGACCAGAAGCAAAACCTGAGGTAAGGGGAAGGGAGTTGATCCGATTCTCTAGTTTCAGGCTGGCAGACTACTGCTTGGGCCAAATATGGCCCACAGCCTCTTTTTGTGAATAAAGTTTTATTGAAACACAGCCATGACCATTTTTTCTTCTACTCTCTCCAACTGCTTTCACAGTATGGGGGACAAGAGAGTTGTATAAGGGAGTTGAATAATTGGGACAGAGACTGTATGGCTGCAAAGCCAAAATATTTTCTTTCTGTAAAATTTCCTTACTGAAATTTTGCCAGCTTGTACTCTAGTTTGTTGGTTCTTATTTTTGTTGTGTGATAGGATCCCTTTGAAAATGTGATGAACACTTTATATACACCCCCTTATAGAAAAATATATGACCTCCTGGTTAAGAATACCTACACGTAACTCTAACTAGACCCTTCTACAGAACCTGGGGTCATAGTAGTACATGCTGGACCCCTCACAGGAAAAGTTCCTGATGGTGTGAGGGATAACTTCTACAGCAGTACCCACCTCCCCTGCTCTGTGCTGGTCCCAGTTGTGATCAAGCAAAAAGAACCTCGGATTGCATGTCAGGGGACACAAGTCTTCTTCTGGGCTCTGTTGCCCTTAAGCTATGGGACCTTGGGGAAGTCACTTCACTTTCTCTGTGCCTGGGTTCCATTATGTGTCAAATGAGAGGTCTGGAATGGATACTGAAAAAAATTTTTTTGTATTGACGTATAATTGACATATAACATTGCATTGGTTTCAGGCACACAACATAATGATTTGATATCTGTATATATTGTAAAACGATCACCACAATAAGTCTAGTTAACATCTGTCCCCGCCCAAAGTTAATTTTTAGGACTTATTCTCTCGGCAACTTGCAGCTGCGCTCTGCAATGTTACTGACTAGAGTCACTAATCTGATCGTTGCGCCCCCATGACTCACCTATTTTATAACAGGAAGTTTGTCCCTCTTGACCTCCTTCATCTATGCCATCCTCTCCTCTGGCAATCACAGCTCTGTGCTATTTATGATTTTTGTTTTGTTTTGTTTTGTTGCCTTGTTTCGCTTTTGAGACTTGACATCCAAGTGATATCATACAGTGTGTGTCTTCCTGTGTCTGACTTATTTCACCAAATGTAATGTCCTTAAGGGTCCCTCCATGCTATCACAAGTGATGAGATTTCATTTTTTATGGCTGAGTAATATTCCACTGTGTGGCTGGCTATCTATCTATCTATCTATCTATCTATCCCCCCCGTCTTCTTTATCCCTTTATCCATCAATAGACACTTAGGTTGTTTCTAGAATAGATGATCTGCTTAAAGATCTTTCTGGCTTTAGGTTTCTGTGCCCTTCAAGGGCCTAGAATTTATTTCTGGAGCTGAGTAGTTAGGGTGTTGTGATTCACGTATATTCAAAATATCTGAAATCTGCTTGGCCACCCGAACAGGTCTGCGTTAGTTAATTTGCTTAATTACATGCAGTGAAATCTGGGATTTGATGACCACTCTGGATATTTGGCACCTGTGGGAGAAAACCCTCACATGTGCTAACCTCCTCCCAACCCTGGTCAGCCATCCTGATAAATGGGATTGCCACACAGGCTGGTTAAAGGAGCATAGATGCAACCAGTTTAAGCCATCAGAAATTAGGAGAAACAATGTAGAACCCAAGCTCTCCCGGTAGAATGGTCCAAATAGTACCTTCTGAAGGTGTATCTTTCTCTATTTGAGAGAGAGAGAGAGAGAGAGAGAGAGCACGTCTATGAGTGGGGGAGGGGTAAAGGGAGAGGGAGAGAGGATCTCAAGCAGACTCCGTGCTGAGTGCAGAGTCCCACACGGGGCTCAGTCTCACAACCCTGAGATCATGACCTGAGCCACTCAAGAGTCGGCTGCTCGACCAATGTAGCCATCCAGGTGCCCCGCACAATAATGCCTTCTACCAGAACGAATCCCGCGACTTCTCTTGGGCAGAGATGGCCTGCCAGGAAAACAGGTTTTGCATTTGTGTTGCTTTTGGTTTTCAAATGAAAATAAATATTTATATTTTCATTGATCATAAGAATATGTCACATTTCTTGTAGCTACTTTGAAGAAGTACAGAAGATACGAGGAAGAAGGTAAAAATTACCCTGAGATCCAGCTCTGCGGAGATGAGCACTGCTAACGACTGGATAAACCTTCCAGATGTCTCTTGCTGGCACACACACCATCGACACGCGGTTACCTAAATGGGCTATATATGTTTTGTCTCCTACATTTCATTTATCAAAGTGCATCACGCTAATACTGTTCTGTGGCTTTGGATATAGATTTCCAGCATGACTTTCAATGGCTGCACAGTATTTTGTCCAACGTACTATACTTCACCGACCACATCTAGGTTGTTCCAATGTATGTGTGTGTGTGTATGTGTGTGTGTCTATTTATTTACCACATGGTAGGGACTATCTTGTACTTATATTTTGAGCATTTCGCTGCTCCTTTGGCTGAGGACAAATTCCTGACCTTGAAAACGAGGACTCAAAGGTTACTCATTAATAATTGCAATCACAGGGTCACATCGCCTCCAGAAAATGCACGGTGACATTTTACGTCTACCGACAGTAGAGGAGAGCGCCCAGTTCCACTCTCTGGCCAGCCCTGGCTGTTGTCATTGTTGATCTTTGGAGTTTGGGTCAACCTGATTGGTTAAAAGACCTAATATTGTGGTGTTGATTTGCATTTCCTGCATCATTTTACTTCTGAGTGGTACCGTCTGTGATTGAGCAGGGGAGAAATGATGACTTCCTATCAGGCTCTCATTACTACTTGAGAACCTAAGACTGGCAGAAGGGGAGACATATATCATTCAGGGGAGCCAGGAGCCCCTCACGGAAGAGTTGGATCCTCCTGGAGGACCATCATCTTTCACTGATTTATTTCCTCCTAGGCTCACTTGCAACTACTTTGGGCACCTGTTGAACGGCATCTAGGAGGCCACAGGGTTCCGGTCATGAAGGGGCTTAGATGACAGGGAGGACATCTGGGCCATAATTGTGAGGCTACGTGCAGGCAGAGAGCCGGCTCCCCATGCCCCGCTGGAGGCTTTGCTCTGTGCTATAGGCACTGATTGCATCTCCCCAGTCCCCGAATGTGTCTTCCCATTTCTCTTCTCCCAGGATCAGAAGACATCAGCTTAACTTTAGGTAATGCCACCCAGATATCTGCTGGAAAGCTCAGAAATGCCTAATGCTCATTGCCTGTGACCTCGTGCAAGCGTGGGTTGGGGAGCTGAGGGCGGCCAGCGGGGCTGATGGTGAAGTCCTGCATCTGGAGCGGCAGCTCTGCCCGGCAGCCTCCGCGGTGGCCTCGAGCCAAGATGATCGGCTGGGGCGGGAGAGGGCCGTGGCGGAGCTGTTCTTCTCGGTCTGGTGCTCAGTGGCTTCCTGCCTCGCTGAAGGTCCATTGCTCGGTGGTGATGATTCATGGCATTTGGACAGTGCGGCCGTGTTCCGAACAGGGAAGTGAAAAATAGCACAGCCCAGGGCAGCGCAGGACAGGATGGGGCGGTCACAAGATGCGAAGCTTTACTTTGGAAAATGCAGGGGGCATTGGGGGCGGCACAGTGAAGTCGGTCTTGGCAGCTCAGGCCCCGTGAATACATGCCCACTGGCTCTTCTTCGGGGCGTCAACTTTTCCAAGTGGCAGTCGCGAAGCTGTCCCTTGGAAGTGGCTGCTGGCCTTGGCCGAGCCGCCGTGGGCAGGAGGAAGTGGACGGCTGATTCAATGAGTGTCAGCTTCCTCTCTGACTCAGGATTGGATCTGTTTCTTAGGGTGGTGCCAGGGGTCCCATGTGGCTTTAGCTGGATTCTTTGAAATGGAAGTCAAAACGGAGGCTCTGCCCTGGTGTGCTGGCCCTCCTTTGACCCTTTGGGATGAGTAAGGGGATTTAGCTGGCTTCTGCGGCCTCCCTCCCAGCCGGGTAAGCCCTTCTGACTCGAGGCCTTCCTGGGGTTCCGGCCGATGGAGACCAGCGAAGGGCCATCTCCTGGGTCTCGGCCCACATCGGGGGCTGCCTCATATGTGGGAGCTGTGTTTGGGGGAGCAGCTGGGTTCTGGGGGGCTCAGCCCCGGCAGATGTTAGACTGATGGAGGAGGCTGTAGACTGCCTGGAGCTGCGGGCTCTCCTGGAGTCCACGTGTCCATGTAGCCAGCGGTAGGTGGGAGAGGGCCGGGTGTGCAACAGCAGCCTCCCCACGAGAAGAGTCATGATTGGCTTTTGGTTCTGAGCTTTCCAAGGACATGTCATTAGGGTGCTGCCTAAACAACCCTCACCGCTCTCACCTGAAACCTGTTCTAAGAAACACTTCAATTACCCAGATAATTGCCTCTGCCTGAGAGTCCATAATCGTAAAAGCACTGGCTTGGTAAAGACTTAAAAATTCTTTCACAGCCGCCGCAGGGGTTCCATATTCCAGTGCCCTGAGTCACCTTGGAGGACAGTCTCTCTTTCCAGGTCAGTTCGGTCCACCTCCCTCTCCCCCATTCCCTCCTGTTTCCACGGCTGGAGCAGAGGTCAGCTGGTCTCACTCAGGAGGGATGGCCAGCATCCAGTCACCGGGGTATTTAATGACGACTCTATTATTAGTCACACGCAAGAGAAGCACGATTCCAACCCGCTGGGCCTTCTGAAAAGGAGCTCCGTGTGACAAGCTGGAGAAGGCGGGGGAGGGGCCCTGAGGACACCTGCAGCTGGGACCTGACCCTGCCCAGCGCTCTTTTCTCTCACATCATCTTCCAGCAAATATTGATTTTAATCTCTTTGATAAGCTTTCTCCTCACGGTGGGGAATGTGCCTGATGGCAGGTTTGCTTGTCACACCTCACCGCGTCACTGCCAGAGAGGGACTGAGAGTTCCAAAGTCCCAGAGAGAGGCCGCGATGGCCTTCATCAGAGTCAGGTGACCATCACTGGCTCAGTCACCATGGCTGGGGCAGGATCTCTGAGAAGATGACTGAGCAGATGACCCTATGATGAGTGCGGTGGAGGGAGTGTCTTCCAGAAGGGGCTCCTGTCCTAGCAGACAAATGATGGGCCTGCTACTGCCCCGTGCTGAAGGCTCTTTCCGAGGCCCCCGCTGTGGACTCAGCGCCTCGCTGCCTCCCTCCTCCTCTCCCTCCCAGTGAGGGCCACGGCCCAGGGGAGGTGCCTTGTCTGTCCTCAGAGTCCACTGTTGTGTTGCTTGAAGATCCATAAAAGATGGGGTTTTCTCGCTCTGTTTTTCTGCGGGGGGGGATCCTGTCCGGGGCAGCCTCAGTGACTTTCTGAGGAGACCGCCTTGGAGGATCTGAACAACGAGTGAGGGCAGAACAAAGGAGCCATTCTCAGAAGCACGGCAAAAATGAAACCAAATAAAAACCCCATAAAAATCCCGACTGGGGCAGAGGAAATACCAACTTGATGCTTTTGAGCCACGCATTTGGTAATAAAGGAAAGATTCAAGGATAGGCCGTTCCAACGCGATTCTGTTTGGGCTGGAGGGAGAATGTGCTGGAAGACAATGAAAGGGAGTCATCCAGGCAAGGGAGGGCCGCTGGTGCGCTAGCACTGGTGTGGCGTGTTGTTGCGATTCAGGAACTGACCGATGACCAGGGTCACGGGGAGTCTGAAAGCGACACCCGACGGGAACCGGTTCAAAGTTTGTGCCCAGCCCGGGAGCTCAGATGACCGGCAGCTGGCCTGCCCCCTGCTGGCTCCCACTGATGTGAGAGGGGCTCTGACCCCTGTTCGGTCACACAAATACCCGTTTGGAAATCTCTTTGAAGACTGATTAAGTAAACATTCCCAGCACAGACGAGAATAATTGAGTGACGTGGGCCCAGTATTTGTAGTAAGTGGAAGGATCGCTGGTCGTAAAGCTCACAGGCATCTCGCCTTTCTGTTCCTCTAATCTGGCTTCCGTGCTTCTGGTCGCAGTTTCGGGCCCAGAGTGTCTTCAGGGGTTGGAGTTGAGGATGTGGGGACTCTCACTCTCCTTTCATGGGTGTGACAGTATCCCAGGGCACCATCCTGTCACCGCATGGCAGCTGGCTGCGGCCAGGGGCAGGCAGTCCTCCTGGCACAGCGGACCTTTGAAGTTGCTCGTGGGGTCTTTCCATCTGGTTTGTGGCCTCGGGCGGCTGTGACCCCCAGTGGGGGTGTCTCTCCAGGTCTCCCAGGGCGCGGCAGGGTGAGCGTGAAGGAAAAGTCTGGTTTTCATCTGGGAGCGCCGAGCCTTTCGGCGTGATGGCTCTGCTCTCTTTCTGCCAACGGGACGAGGTTGTGCCGGCTGCTCTGGGCGGGGAGTGAGGGCTGAGGGGGGAGCCCTTGGCCACGTTACTTCCCTCATTATTTCTGAGACCCCACTGGAGAGGGAGGTGGGGGTGGGCTGCTGGCCCGGGGCTCTGCGGCTTTGATGTCTGCCCCCGGATCCCTCCTCACTGATCTGGCCACTCGCACGTTCACTGGGGCTGTGATCCAGTCATTCTGTCCCGACGAGGCCGGTCTTGGCCTTATCTTTCATCTCTACTGCGTGGCACAGGGCCAAGCTCGCAGTGGGGCTCCGCACATGTCCGCTCCCTTCTCTTTCTGCTTCGCCTTTGTTAGGGTGGAAGTTCTGTGCTGAAGTTCATGTTGTTGAAGTCCTAACCCCCAGGACCTCATAATGTGACTGTGTTTGGGGATGGGGGTCTTTGAGGAGGTTCATTAAGTTAACATGAGGTCATTTTAAGTTAAAATGAGGCTCTGCACCAATCCTTATGACGGGAGGAGTTTCAGACACAGGCATATATGAGGGACAGATGTTGTGAAGACACAGGGATAAGGCCACCATCGACAAGCCAAGGAGAGAGGCCTGGGACAGATCCTTCACTCAAGAAGGAGCCAACCCTGTGGATACCTTGATCTTGGACTTCTGGCCTGCGGAGCTGGGGAAATGCATTCCTGTTGCTGAACGCCGCTCTCTACCCCCCAAGTCTGTGGTGCTTTGTTATAGGACGGCCCTAGTGGACTAATATGGCTTTTCAACAGGTTTGCGGAGCGCATAACCAGCTAAGTGCAAGGTGCTGTAGGAGGTCCAGAGACAAAGTCAAGAAGCATGAGAAAGAGGCCCAGTGAGGGGACCATCTCTAGTCCCATTCTCTCCCCCAAACTCCTCTCTCTTCAGCCTCTCCTTACCTCTGCCCACCACCACCCCTGACGGAGGGAAGCAGGATGAAATGAGACAGAGGGCTCCCCATGAAATGCCGCCTGATAGAAGCTCTGGAAAGGAATGAGAACCCTTTCCTATAGAGTCAGAAACACCGTTTTTTATTTTTATTTCATATTTTTTGGCTGCCCCTCCTCCCCCGCAAGTTCTTATTTAGCACACGTGTGTGCACGTGACCAGAACAGACCCGTGGCCCGACAGAGCAGCCGTGCATGTGCTAAGGAAGATGGTCCACAGCGTCTGGGGACAAACATGACTGTCCAGCGGGTGGCATGTCCAGCAGGTTGTTACCCAGCGCTGGCTTTATGGGGCTTGCTAGCTGGGCAGGGCCACAGTGAACTCTCTTTGTGGATCATGACTTATATTCCTTGTTGCCCTTTGTGACTAAAGGTGATGCATGTTGTGTTTCCATACCGCTATTACTGGGAGATTGTCCTTTGAATTATGGCCCCAGCTGGTGGCCGTGGGCCGTGATCTCTTTGCAGGATCACAAGGTCATTTCATCGTGGAGTAATCTTGGGATCTCTGGGAACACCTCTGGGCCTTCAGATCTGCGGGGCTGTAGGTCTCCTTAATAAAGAAGCTGGGTCTCTTTGAAGACTTGCACAGTACGCAAGTCTCGATATTTTTTTATTTCCATGGTACCTACCAATTTGCAGTCAAAGATATTTTCCACCATACAACTCAATAATAATCCTGTGCCCTGTTGGGGTCCTTTTGTAATCCTCACTTAGCTCATTGATTTTAAGGGGAACTGGGATTCCAGGAGCTTGCATTGGCCAACGCGTCCCGTGTTGCCCAGTACTGGGTCCCCAAAGGACTTCGGTAAATAGATCACTGCCAGTGGTTGCAGTCTGCTTCTGTGTGCGTGCTGGGGACTGAAATTTGCACATCACGGTCGCTCATACTGATAGTGGCACATTTTCATGTAACGCTGATGTTAAAACAAGCTTCCTACCTTTTCTCCATGCAGAAAAGTGAATGTGTTCCAGGGATGGTCTGAGGGCTAGCCCAGCAAGAGTGTTACAAAGCCGCCATGTGCGGGGCCACTCCCTGCCCCACTTCCTCTTGCAATGCCTTCCTCGGTTGGCCCCTCGTTCCTTCCTTCTTCCCTCCTCGTAAGACCTGAGGTGTGCCCATCTCCGGAGGCTAGCTGCATTGGAAATCAGTGACTCCTGAACACATAAGCTTTCAAAAGCCCCAGAGATCATCTTCCAATGCTTGAATGGAACCAAGAGTTTCTACTTTGGACTGGGTCTGCTTTGCTTACTCAAAGGACCAAGCCAGTGAGTGGTTGGCCTGGCTCTAAGTCTAGCAGGTGCCCCCCTCTTGGTGTGTTTGGTGCGACACTGTGCCTTCTCCCGTCAAGGCCACAATGTGACTTCAGGGAGGTTATTATAGGCCCTTTGGAAGTGGAAACTGACTTGGGCTCTTGGGGCTATTTCTTTGCCACTTCCCCCAGCCCCAGACCTCTATTTACTACCCAGCCAATAAAAAAAAGGCAGCTCATGCTTTCAAAGCCATGCCCTCTCCTCCCAGCCTTCAATTTCATAAATGTTGGTTCCTCCAGAGAACCGACCAGAGCCTGCAACCATACATGTGCTTTTCAATAACCTGATGACTGTCCACGTGCTTCGGCCAATAAGGACTGAGCAGTGACCCTTAGATAAAAGGCTTCATTTGGCATGACTCATCCTTGGAGACAACTAGCCTGCTTGGTCTGTGTTGTTAAGTGCCTGGTTCAGTAAATATTGACAGTTAGAAACCATCCCAGGAACTACCAAGCAGTGATCTGGAAGGTAATATATATGAGTATGATCAGTGATTAGGCAATGCCTGTCATCTGCCAAGACACAGACGCTGATAAATATCACCCCATTATCTCTCTTCCTAATAGTGGCTCATCTGCTGGTGTGTGACACCACAGGTGATACGTTATGGGGTCTGATTCAGCAGGGAAAGTTTGGTCCGCCCCAGCGGAGAAGGACATCCAAGGTCACCTTGGTTTTTAGGATATTGCCTTCTTTTTTTTTTTTTTTTTCAAGATTTTATTTATTTATTTGACGGACAGAGATCACAAGTAGGCAAAGAGGCAGGCAGAGAGGGAGGGAGGAAGCAGGCTCCCTGCTGAGCAGAGAGCCCGATGCAGGGCTCGATCCCAGGACCCTGGGATCATGACCTGAGCCGAAGGCAGAGGCTTTAACCCACTGAGCCACCCAGGTGCCCCTAGGGTATTGGCTTCTTAACAAGAGTAGCTTTGCTAAGAAGGAAAAGTTCAAAAGGAATCCCCATTGCCACAGAGGGTCTGGAGGGGTCTGGAGAGACTAAGAGCACTGCGTGTTTCACCCTTCAGAGCAGATGTGTTTAAGACCTGCTTATCCACGTAGGCACCCTTCCACTGCGTTCACATGTGGACACCCATGGCTACACGGGGGTGGTCTTTCTCTGTTCAGGTCACATTTTTGGGCCTGTTGGCACTGCTCTCAGACGAGGGACAGGGATGAATCTCTGCTCAGACAGAAGATGTTTTTATCTCTTGCCCTCCCTTCCTCAGGTACTTAAGATACAGTCGTCATCACCTGAGTGTCTACTGAGGCTTTCAGACAGGTTTGGGTTTGGCTGTTGGGCTTACTGAGCTGCGTCACCGAGCAGGAACCTCCCATTTGTGTCCTGGCCCTTTCGAATGGCCGTTGTTTACTTCCACTGTGCGTTCAGGCTGAAGGTCTGTCCTGACGAATCAGGGATGAATTTTCCGTAGGTGGGCTCTGAACACAAGCCTTAGAATCTTTGTTCTAAGGTCTTCTGAGGCCCTTGCTGTCCAGATCAGAGAACAGAGGAGGGAAGAACCACCACATGCCCGAGAATGAAAATCAGGCCCATATGTACCCCAGGGCCTGCTCCGTACCCTACACTACTTGGAATCACTTTCCGTCATGTGAGGTCTGGGACAGATTTCTCCTTCCAAAGAGATGCCTGGGCAAAATGACATGACAGGTTTTTAGCCTGTCAGCTAAAAGTGCCACCCTTGACTGAAGGTAGCTGTGTGTGCACACAAGTACACACGCACACGCAGCAGTAGCCCCTGCACAGTCACTTACCATCCCCTGTGTTGTCGGGGAATGAGAGCTGAGCTCCGCTTGCACTGAAGGAAGCAAGCGCGCGTCGAGCAGCCGGCACTGAGGAGGCACCGTGTTGACGGCCGCCATCTCTTGGCCACTAACCGGCTCTGTGACTTCGGGCGAGTTACTGAACTGCTGAGTCCCAGACTCCTTCCTTGTAAAATGAGGGGATAACACCCACCTTTCTGGGCTCGTGGTAGGAGTCGAGATAATATATTTAACACACAAGGCTCATAAATCCTGTCCCAGCACGTGTAGCTGTTATGGTCTTTAGCACCAAGCCACTGGGAAAACTGCGGCCGCCAACCATTGTAGGGTGTTAGGGACTCAACTGGGAAGGGTCTACGATAGGTCTCACGTTTTCTATGCCTTGTGTCTCCCCTGCTGGAGGTGCTGGTGTCTCCATTTTACAGAGGAGGAGCCCAAGGCTCGGGGGTCCAGCTGGCCAGGTTGCGAACCAGGCACGACGTGCTGTGGACAGCGGGCATTGGCCACCACACATGCCACCTTTCGGGGACACCAGAGGTCCTGACTGGGCAGGTGTTCGGCAGAGGCTGGCGGCTTGCTGCGTCAGGAGGACACCGGGTCTTCTGCTTCATCTTTGCCCTATCACACGAGCACCAACTGGTCTGGGTGCCTTTGGCGAAACAGCTTCACAAAGCCCTTGCTTCACCACCTGGCAGGGGCTGCATGTTCTGTCCTCTGGTTCAGGTGGACACACCTGCCGAGCGGCAGAGCAGTGTTCTGGAACCTGCTGAGAATCCACATGCTCAGGGGAATGTCGATGGGTGGGTGACCAGAGTCCAGACTGCTGGGAGGCGTGGGCGTGGGGGGGCGGGGGAGGGAGGTCAAGGGGGCCTGAGGGGCGGGAAGGAAGTCCAGATAGGAGCCATTCCGCTCTGTCCTGGTGACCAGAAGGAAACAGACTGTTCAGGGGGTGCCCGGATGGCTCATTCGGTTAGGTGGCTGCCTTCGGCTCAGGTCATGATCCCAGGGCCCTGGGATCGAGTCCTACATTGGGCTCCCTGCTCAGGGGGGAGCCTGCTTCTCCCTCTGCCTCCCTGCCTACTGCTCCCCGTGCTTTTGCTCTCTTCTCTGACAAATAAATAAATAAAATCTTAAAAAAAGAAAAAAAAAAGGAAGGAAACAGACTATAGAAGCAGGAGCTCCTCCTCCAAGTGCCCTCCCAGTGGTCCCCACCCACTGCTCTCAGGGCAATGTTTTAAGTGAGGCATAGGATTTACCATTATGCCCTCACAGGATGTGTCATTAAAGAGACATCTGTGACACCAGGGCTAAACGTTTGAAAGAAGGGAGAGGAATTCAGTAGAGCGATGTGCAGACCAGGAAGGAGAGAGAATTCCACTGAAGTGGCCAGAAATGAGCGAGGTGTGTTTTCTGGAGAGGCAGTGTGAGGAGGAAAGAAGGATCTTTGCGGCGACTTCGACAGGAGAGCGCGCTTACGCTTAACAAACCGGAGCTTCCAGACCCAAACGCTTTGGCTGGGTGAAGCCTGTGCTCTCTGCTCCTCCCTCGGAGGCCCACCGAGGAAAGACCCCTTTGCGTCCCTGTCACCAACCTGAGTCCCTGGAATGTCCCAGGAGGTTGGACTGTGCTTCCCCAAGAGCCCAGAGGTTCCCCGGTAAGGCTGGGGCCAGCGGTGTTTCCAGAAGGAGCACATGTGAGGCTCACAGGACTTCCTTGATGTGTCCGGTGGTTCTGAGGGGAGGAAGGAGCAGCAGAGCAGAGGCAGGTAGGCCAGCTTTGGCTGCCCACAGACGAGCCCTCGTTCTTCCCTTGCGGTCTGTGCCTGCTACGTCCGAAGGACAGCAAGTGTCCCCTCTCTGCCATGACCAGTGGAGGCAAGGCTGGGCTGACAGGACTGTAAAAGGATCCACTCACACCAGCTCTGAGGCCATGCGTGGGTTGCTCTCAGTTGGATACAACTGCTTCAAGGTGTCCTAAGTTCTCCAGATTCTCTTTCTTGGTGCCCCGAAGAGCGCACCCACCCCCCACCGAGGGCACCATGAGAACTAAACAGGAGGGTGTTCTGTACGAGACGTGCGGGGTCTGGCACATGGAGTGCATGTAACCTATGTCCCCTAACATCGCTGATGTCACTCATCATCACGTCAGACTCTGGCCTTGCGTTTACGCTGCACCGGTCTGTTCTCCCTCAAACCAAACGGTTCTAACCCCATCCTCCTCCCCTCCCAGAAGGTTTGGGCTCCTTTTCTCTTTGTTCTAAACAGGTTAATTCCTCCTATTGGTTGGCTTGCTAATTCCTCTGTCCTCCCAGCACTCATGCTAAAGGTGTAGCCTGGGCTCTTGCTAAAGTGCTGTTATCTGCTTAGGAGCCCCCCCCCTATAGTAATGCCATGCCTTTTTTCGGGGACCCGGTCTAATCACTGAATAGATTCGTGTGATCTCACTTTCTTTCTCGTATGTGCATTTTTCATTCCCAGTGTGTTTTTCATGGGAACTTCACACCTGCAGGGAGCATTTAGAGGCCCTGGTTTAGAAAACGTGAACTGTTCTAAGGTCCTCTGAGGCTGTCCAGATCAGAGAACAGAGGAGGGAGGAACCACCACGTGCCCGAGACTGAAAATCAGGCCCATATGTACCCCAGGGCCTGCTCCCTACCCTGTACTACTTGGAATCACTTTCCGTCATGTGAGGTCTGGGACAGGTTTCTCCTTCCAAAGAGATGCCTGGGCAAAATGACAGAGTCAGGTCATTCTGGAAACCAAGTCATCCTGCCGAGGCTGATGGTAATGAAGAACCTGGGGAGATCTGCCCACTCCCCCCAGCTCTCACTATGTGGCCGCCCACAGGGCCCTGCCGTGGCCGGGCCACGCTGCCTTTGTTGAAACAATGGGGTGGACAAAAGCCATTTAAAGAGGAAACAAAGGTATTGGAGGGTCAGGCTACTGACCTAAGTAAGATGCTTACTTAGCCCCAGAGCCCTTGTTCTAGATAGTTCTGTGTTGACCCAAGGGCAGCTGTTGGCTGTATTCAACGATTAGAGGAACAACGGCCTGGATGGCAGAGATCTGGGGGGAGCCGGGAGAAGGTGCACAGCAGCCCAGCCGGGTTCCCCGCATCTAGTAGCAGGCGAGCAGGACGCATGCTCTCCGGGTTTCTATTTCAGGCTGGCTGGAGACAAAAATGCGTTCTTTACCACAGGAAGAATGCTCCCTCAGACAGGACTGCTAATCCGGCACCACGAAGGGCTGTGGAATGTGGAGCCAGTGGTGGTTGCTGTTTGCTTTCCAGCAGGCTTTTCCTCTCTTCCTCACTGAGTCACATGTATTTTTGGTTGCTCATGTAGACGGTGGCTGAAGTGCCCCCTCCCCCACAGCCTTCATGTTTTTTGAAAATTATCAGAGCCTGTGAGCTATCTCACACAAGCATGAGCAATTTTCCAGAGCGCCCCTATGTCATCTGTCTCCCTGACACGAAGAGGGAAGGCGGGAGGAAGGGGAGGAGGGTGCGGACAAGGAAAGGAGAGAGGAGGAAGAGAAGGGTAAGGGGTGGGGGGAGAAACATCTTGCTGACGTCAAAGAAGACCACATGGCACAGGATAACATTACTCGGGACCTCAGCCACCCACTCCCTCTAATTTACTCCAAACCGAACAGCCTGTTTTGAAACCTGTAGCCTGCAGTCTGTTATTTTGTTTTGGCTTTTTTTTTCTTCTTCTATTCTCTCTGGACCAAAAGGACCATTAATTACTGGGAGTTTGAAAGCTACCTGATTCCCCGAAACAGAGGGGATTTCCAAGAGCAATAACTCAGCCGGTGCTTGTGCAAGGCGCTGCGGCTGCAGTAAACGGATCCAGCTGCTCGCAGCCCGCGGAGAAGGGCCCCGGGGACCGCGCGGCCTCGCAGCTGGGGCTGGAGCGGCTCCGTCACGGGGCTGGCTGGCGGGTCCGCGGGGCCTGCTGTGGCTCCCGCCCTGCACCCCGCCCCTGCGCGCGCCCAGTCCCGCCCCCAGCCCCGCCCCCAGCCCGCGCGCCCCCTGCCCTGCCCACCGCGGGCGGTGGCCGCCCTTCCAGTCCTCGTCCACTGCCCTTCCGGCCCAGGTGTGGCAACTTTTCCCTGGGAGGTGCAGGACCCCGGGCATGATGGGGGCGGCCCTGCTGCCGAAGCGCCCTCAGGACAGTCCCCCTTTTGGTGTGGTGGCCGGTCCGGTTGTGCTGCCCAGAAGCCCCCCGGCTGTGCGGTCGGGACCGGGCCTGTGTGCAGACCGGATCGGTGGGAACCTGTGCGCACCCGGGGCCGAAGGGACCCCGGTCCCGCCCCCCAGATGGGAGAGCTCAGGCTGTTTTCTGGCCCAGGCCGCACAGTTAATTTTTATCCTAGTAAAAAACAATAAACACGGCATTAGCAACTGAACGTTTATCAATTTGCAGTTCGTTTCCAGCCAGGCCGCTCCGCTGCGGCGGGTTTTACTGCTGGCGGGCGCACCAGAGCGCTTTTCGCCAGACCGTGTGTGCGGGTTGCAGGCCCGGCCTCCAGAGCGCTCTCGCGGAGCTTTCCGTCCTAACTGGGTAGTATGATTTGGCTCTTTCAGGCCTGGTCCTCGAATAGTGCCCTTTAATGATGAGGAAACTTCAACAAGGAAGGTGGAATGCGTGGCCGGGGATCGCCCCACAGCTCTGGGTGATGCTACACAAGGATCTCGGAGTCTTTGTTTGGCTTTGAGGGCCCGCACCCACCTGCGTGTGCCCCACCACCGGCCTGAGCAGGGGCCTGGGTGGCCTTTCTTTTCCTCATCTTACCCGGAAGTTCGTACCAGAAGAGGTGACAGACAAGAACTGACCCAGGCGGTTCGGAGCTCTGAATGGGAAGATGTCGCATCAAGGGACATGAGTCATGAGAGCACCATGGAAGCTCAGGTCTGGCCAGGGGCCCCGGCAGCCAACCCCGTCTTTAAACGTTTTGGCTCGTTTTGTCTCTGTGGATGTACACCACTGGGTTGTGTCATCTACTGTTTATCACCAGACTGTTACAGCCAGAAACGATTCAGTGATCACAAAAGGAAGGCAAGCTCTGTTGTGAATCACGCCGGCACTCAGCCTTCCTCCCTGCTTCCTGGTTCTTCTTCATTTGAGTGTGTCACAGGAACCTTGATGTTGCCACCAGCTTCAGGGTGGATCTGCAGTGACTCCCGGGGGAAGGGAGAGAGACGTGAACTTGCAGAGTCAGCAGTGTAGAGCAGAATAAGTGGGACGTGTGTTCCATCCTTATCTCCTCGGGAGAAAAACTCACTTTCCCGAAGCCTCAGATCTTCCCCTGTAAAACTGAGGGGGCAGTAGGTCTTCTCTCGGAGGGCTGGTGTCCACAGGAGGGGCACATGTACTCAGGGCTTGGCAGAGTGCTTGGAATCTAGAAGACACTCAAGAAATCCTTTTGACAAGAAGGGTAGGCAATGGGCTGCAGATTCTGTATTTGCAACTCCAAATACGAGGCTAGGCCCCATTTCCCAATGAGCAGCTTCCAAAAGTCTTGTGTGTGTCTGTGTCAGCTTGAACAGATATGCTTTTTAAAAAAAACTTATTTATTTATTTATTTGACAGAGAGATAGAACACAAGCAGGCAGAGAGGCAGGCAGAGGGAGATGGAGAAGTAGCTTCCCGCCGAGCAGGTAGCCCGACCTGGGGCTCCATCCCAGGACCCTGGGAGCATGATCAGAGCCGAAGGCAGATGCTTAACTGACTGAGCCACCCAGGCGCCCTGAATGTATACACTTTTAATGATGCAAGTGAAGTTGTCAGATTTCTAGTTATAACATTTATTGAGTTAATTACCTGCATATATAAAATTATACATGTATTCTTATTTAGAAATATTGCCTCTTTTTTTCTTTTTTTTCTTATTATTCAGACTCTTTATCAACACCTGTCTTTGTTGTCACTGGAGCCCCTTTCTGAGAGATCTCACTCGGTCTTCCAGAACACACCATCCTGGTGCCGCTCGAGTATCTTTGGGATTTAGTACTTTCTGCGTCTGTGTTGTGGTCACTGGAAGTGTTAGCTCAAGCTCGGTATCCGTGCCTTATTCGCGATCTCGTAAAGCTAACTCCTTCTTGGACTACTTTTAAATGTGATTTTAATGAGGCTGGGGCTACATAAGGAAATGTCCATGCATTTTAATGGTGCATACTAGCGTATGAAGGGGAGAAATGACACAACATTTGGGATTTTCTCTAAGATGGTTCAGCAAAGCGGGGCACCTGGCTGGTTCAGTAGGTGGACCATGTGACTCTTGATCTCGGGGTTGTAGGTTTGAACCCCACATTGGATGTAGAGATTACTTACTTACAAATGAAATCTTAAAAAAAGAGAGAGTGCAGCAAGAGAAAAAGGCAAAAGACAAAAAAAAAAAAAAGGAAGAAGTGGATCAAATTTGGAACAATCTAGGTTGTTATTAGAGGAGAAGGGCGTATGGAACTTCATTTTACTATATGCTCTTTGGATATGTTTGAAAATTTTCATGATAAAACTTCTTTTTTTTCCCCAATAAGCTTTAAAGACTTGCTGACAGTATCTAATACTTGCAGGAATAACTAGAAAAACCTTGAAATATTTTTTATTTTTAATAAAAACCAAAACCAAATCCTTCTTCCAGGCAAACTCTGTGATTATCCCAGACTAGCACTGATGGAATTTCTTGTAGGGTATTTTGTGATTTAAAAGTAAAGAAATAAAAAAAATAAAAAATAAAAATAAAGAAATCAAGTGAACACTTGGTAATAGACATAAATACAAGGTGTCATCTCGTATCTGCCCCATTCATGTTATTTTCCTCTGCGCTTTGTTGGGCTGCGTCGTTGGGGTTGGTAATGGCTCCAAACAGAGAACTTCTGTAAGTGATGAGAACACTTGCTGCACGGTCCTTTGTCAAAAGTACCTATTACCAGGACGCCTGGGTGGCTCAGTTGGTTAAGCAGCTGCCTTCGGCTCAGGTCATGATCCCAGCGTCCTGGGATCGAGTCCCACATTGGGCTCCTTGCTCATCAAGGAGCCTGCTTCTCCCTCTGCCTCTGCCTGCCATTCTGTCTGCCTGTGCTTGCTCTCTCTCCCTCTCTCTCTCTGACAAATAATTAAATAAAAAATCTTAAAAAAAAAAAAAAAGTACCTATTATCTAGTGCCCTTGTTGGCATCGAGCTAGAAGGCACAGGATCGCAGGGGACATGCAGTTCTGTGAGCAGGCCTGGCAGCACAGGGCTGGGGCTGGGGTGTCAGTGATGGTGCAAAAGGGGAGAAGCAACGTTTCTTCATTGGGTAATGCTTCTCCCCTGGAGAGGGTGCACAGAGCTGTGGTCTGCACAGCCAGCCCCAGAGGGTGGTTGGGCAACTGTCCAGCAGGCTCAGCTGATGTCAGGCGAGAGGGTTTGGGCCTAAGTGTCATAAATATCCACAGTCCAAAGGGATCAGAAAACTCTTCAAAATTTATATTAGGTTTGGGGGCATCTGGGTGGCTCAGTCTGTTAAGTGTCTGACTCTTGGTTTCAGCTCAGGTCATGATCTCAGGGTTATGAGATCGAGCTCTGTGTCGGGCTCTACTCTGGGCATGGAACCTGCTTAAGATTCTCTCTCTCCCTCTGCCTCTGCTCCTCCCTGCCTCTAAAAAAAAAGTATTTGTTCTGTAGTAATGGCCCTTCCAAAGGAGGAAAGAAAACATTATTTTTATTTTTAAACATTTTTGAAGAATAGGATTCTTTCCATACAAACACAGTGGATTATTTGCCAGAGAGTATTAAAATGAAAAATATCTATCCAGCCTGTGTGGGAAGTCTGAATTCTTTAGAATTCTTGTATCGTATTGTATATCCCCCTCCCCCCGACGAATGCACTGTGCTATGCCACAGGCCAGTCACCGTCTTTGAGAGAGTTACTTCTGACAATTTTTGGTGTCACCCCATTCACACTTACCATGTCATAAGAGAGAATCTTTCATATTTTGCAAGAACCTTCCCTCAAGCATAAAAATCACAGCGTCATGGCCTTCTAGTGACTATCTCAACGTTTCAGTGCTAGCAGATGGATTGGAATGCAGAAAAACAAAATAAGATAAACACCATACCAGTGTGCACAAACAGAGGGCAGGTTCTTTTGGGGGAGATGCATGTTTTTTTGATGAGCTAAGTGTTGATTCTAACCCCCAAAGACCGAGAAGTGTGAGGTTAGATTAAGTGTCTGCTAGATTCACGATTGCCATGTGGATTCTGTGAAGTCAGCTTAGAGGTCACTGGCTGTAGGGTGAAGTTCACCGGTCGTTCATGCTCGCTCGGATTGGGCCGTTCCTGAAAACAGAACCTGCGCCACCATCTGCTAACTTCAGTTCTACCCAGTGAGGGTGGACGCTTCTAGCAAGGGAGCTCAGGACGAATTCTGCAGCCATTCCTTGAGCAACGCCAAGTGGCCCCTGGCCAGGGTTGAAGTTAAACCAGGAGATGGCTATCAAATGCAGTTATTGGGTTTGGCACATCTCTCTCGAGCTGCTGTGCGGAGCAGGAAAGAGAGAGGTTTGTTTGTGGCTTTAGTTCATCGGTTCTCTGCTGCACTCTTTAATCTGAACCCCCCCCCCTTTTTTTTTTGCTCAAGAGAAAAACAAGGCTGACTTGCACACCACGGAGTTTTAAATTGGACGGTCCCATGGAGTCCTCTACCCACGCCTTTTTACATTTATTTTCCAGGAACCTCATTAGGTGGTTTGGGATGCCTTCTGCTTGTGTTACAGATTTTCCAATAGACTTGCTGCACATCCTACGATAAATATAATTACTTCCCCATGAGTCGTGATGATCTTGTACACTACATTTGCACGCGCCTGTCTGTGTTTGCATGAAAAATAGCACGGCCGTATTAAGGAACGCTGATCTGGCTGCAAAGCCCCATCTGTTGGGTTTTCTCCGGGGTGGTTCTCCTGCCTTCTGGCTGGTGAATAAATACCATTTGGACAGGGCCTGGCACAGAGGCCTTAACCGTAAAGCTTAATGTATAACTAGTATGTTTTTCTTCTGTGTCAGCAGTTGGAAACAAGATCCTGTAAATAAGGATTCAGTGAGTAAATGGATGTCTGTAGTGAGGGGAGAGGAGGGCTGGAGTAAGCAGTTTTGAAATTCATGCCAGTGGTTGCTACAAGTGATAAGGTAATTTGAGTAACCTGTAAGACCTGTGGATTCACAGGTTTCAAAAACAGGAAAGTCTCTTGTTTAAAAACCCTCTAGAGCAACATGTGGGCTTAGAAAAGAAGCTGGCTTGTGGTTAGGTGATCCTACTTCCTTATTGATATAATGGCTGGTGACGCAAGGCCTCCTGGGATTGCAGCGCAGTGACCGCAGGCCCGACAGTTGCCCTGACTGGCTTCTGAAACAGGCCCGGGGCTTTCTGGACGGATGAGAAGTCTAAAAATTTCCCTTTTCATTTCCTCTCTTGTGTGACTTTGTCATTTTTTTTTTAAAACTGGTAATTGAAAAGGGAATTTTGCCCATGCTCTGAAGGAGTTTATCTTGACTGCATAGCCTCCCTCCCACTCCTCAAAAATCCCACCCTGAAAACCCCATGCTAAAAAAAAAAAATCATCCGTTCTTGCACATTTTTCAGTGAGTCTGTGTTTGATTAATCTGCCTTTGAGGCTGGATTCCTAACAAGCAGATCTTTAAAAACTGGATGATTTTTGAAAAACACTCTGGAACTTCTCCGTGTCCTCAGCCTCCTGGGTGAGGACCTCCAGGTGAATGCTGCGTCCTTCCGGAAACCGAGCCCTGTCCGGGCCAACTGGGAGGCTCAGTTGGGCAACAGCTCCCAGTATACGTGGTCATGTTCTGAGACATGAAAACAGATGCCATTCCGGTGTGACACAGCTAACTGACCACAGCGCAGAAAGTTCCACCGGTGAGATGCGTGGGCTGTCCTAGGCCTTGCAAACATTCTGCAAACTGAACTGCAGAAAGGAGTCCTCCTGTCTGCCCTGGAGAAGATTCAGGGGGGACAGCCTGGTGGGCTCGATGTGTTGCTACGCCTGTTCTCCGTCCAGGGGAGACAGAGAGCAAACGGGTGGAAGCTACGTCCACACCCACGTTCCTTCTAGAATCCTTATGGCTGTATTCTTTGTTACACGCCTTAAGTGTGTATGCATGTCTATATGTATGCGTGTGTCTGTACATTTGTGTACACACACACACACGTGTTATCTATGCTATTTGGCCCAGCCCACAAGTTCCTTTTATTTTTCAGTGAATTCAAAGATAATAACGTAAGGAAGATGTGTATGTTTTAGTGTTCCAGTAAATGACCAGTGTCACCTGCTGAGTCTCACCAAACGAACCCATCTTCCTGATTCCCTTGTCTTGGCCCTGATGATCTGCCCAGGATATTTGCTTGTCGGACTTTACTGCCCTTTCTCTTTTTGGTAAGCCCAGTAAGTCTGGCCCAGTCATGCCACTGAGGCCACAAGGAAATGCGATCCTGCCAAGTGTGGGAGCTAATCACTGCCTGAAGTTTAAGGTTATCGAGGGGACGAGAGCCACTTTCTGTATTATGCATATCTATGGTGTCTGTGTGTGAGTACCGTGCGTGTATGTGTTTGGACAGTGTGTGTGCGTGAGCACCGGGCATGCGTGTGCCTGTGAGTGTGAACGTGTATCATCTGCGTGTGTCTAAGGGCATGCGGGCACGCCTACTGTGTGTGTGGCACGAGGGATGGCACACAGCCACAGGGGTCTGTGACAAGGAGGATGCTGGCATGGGGTGGGCCTGCTCAGGAACAGGACCAACACTCAGGACGTTTCTTCTGCTTCGTTACCTTTTCCCTTTTAACCCACATGCGCCAACATCACAGAAACCTTGAAGACTGGTGAAGTGTGTACTCCATCTCTCCATCCCGCCAGCCACTCCAGTGGGAGCTCTGAAAGTACCCTTCTACGTCAGCCTCAGGAGAAAGGAGGGAGTTTGGGATCGAGAAGACAGAGCAGGACTCGACACCACACGGTTCCCTTTCGCTCTGTGCTCGTGTGTGCGCTTCTCGTGTGTCCAAAAGAGGGAGAGGAGAAGCCAAAAGGGGAAAACAGGCAATAGGATCGGAAAGAGGGTATGAGTTTGTATTCACAAAATAAACCTTTATTCCTCTACCCGGGACGCTGCCCCAGTTTCCGGCCACTAACCTCAGTGGCCGTGCTGACCCACTTCTGGCTATTTTTATTTGTTCCTTGAAAATGTTCCCTGTGTGATTAAAGTTTACTCTCGTCAACTTTGTTCCTATCCTCCCTGCCCCCTGGGTCCAAAAGTGCAGCCCTTCCCACCTCCCTCCCAATAATCACGGTGCGTTCAGAGCCAAAGGGCAGCAGGGTTTATTGGCAATGGGACAAATCAGCGACCCCTTTCCTTGCCACAAGAGACGCAAGGACGAGCAGCTGCTCCCGGCCCGTGGAGCCGTGCAGCCTGAGTCTTCACCTCTTGTCCGGGTTTCCTCGCTGAAGCCCGCACACTCTGCTGGAGACAGCGTCTCCAGACCCCAGTCCCGCTGGGGGCATGCGGATGCCGGGATTCCCGCCCCGGGCTCTGAGTGTGCAGCTACTTATCTGTGATTACAGTTTGAGTCAACAGCAGAAGCAGGAAGTGGACCCAGGGTCCGGCATCGTATGGAAAGTTGGGTGTATTTACTTTTCTCTTAAAGCAAACTTTGATTTACCCTTTAATAAGTTACCACTAAGGATCTAGTTCTAGAAAATCCAAGTCACATGTTGATAAAAGAGGAGAGGAAACGGTGAGACTTTGCATTCTTCCAGCTTTATCATTAACCCCAGGTTTGGAAATACATTTGCTTTAGAAGGCTTGGTTTCCAGGTTTTCAAGAGGGAGATCATTCTCTCTTGATGAGGGGTTTTTGACATCCTCAGCTGAAAGGCATTATAAACAGGGTAGCGCTTGGCCCCGCTGAACCCCTGGAGATGTGTGACCAAAAAAGGCTGACCTTTGCAGGTTAATGTCTTGGTGCTCTCACTCCCTGTGCCACCAGGGCAAACCCTGTACTTCTTTGGCCTCAATTTCCTTATCTGTAAAATGGGGATAAAAAGTGATTTCCCTCAGAAGGTGGTTACAAGGATTCAATAAGGAGATGTGGAGCATCTACTGCGGATACAAGCTGCTGGGATTATGTATGACTTAAGCCATTCTGACTGTGTGGGAAAAAAATTTCTCTTTTTGCTTTGCAGAAGTTTCTCTAGGAAGTCACCTGTCTGAGGCACAAAATGGGATTTCATCCTCTGTGCCTCTCCTGCTCGTTGCGGCCCTTGAAGGACTTGAGTGAAAGAGTGTCCTACCTCATGGGGGATAGGGACTTGGGTCCTGGGAGGGGTCAGGGATGAAGGCTTCCTCTCCTTCATGTGGTCAGCACTGCCTGATTATAAATGCCCTGATCTGCAAACTAGGAAAAAATACCCAAGAAGAACAAGGAGGCACCCAGGGCCCCACTCACACATGGTCTCTGGAGACACGTTATTTCTTTGCTTACCCAAAGGGTCCAAGTGTAACTTCTAGGGAGAAGGACGACACCCTTTTTTTGAGTTCTCACAAGCCTCTCTCCTGACTGCTCCCCTTGTAGAGACGTGAGCAAGGGTGCAGATCACCTTCTGTGATAACATCAGGAGCAAAAGGGGGGTCACCCAGGAGATGAAGGGTGCAGGGGTGGGTCACCCAGGAGTTGAGGGTATGGGGAGGATCAGCCTTGGGAGTGGCCATGAGGAGTGCCTTGTCTCTAGAGAGTTTACTTCTTAAATTTCTAATTGCCACGCACCAGTATTCTAAACTGTATCAGTGATCAAACCCACTTTCCTTCGGGTGGCCACTCCTCCTGTGTCCCGCTCAGTGGGGACTGCGTGAGCGGGGTGCAGGGGAGACTGTGGCGCCCCGAGTTAGAGGGCCTTCCTGTATGTCAGGACTCCCTCCCCCTCTGCCCTGACCTGGAGGTGGGTGTGCCTTCGGCCCTGCCGTCCCCCGTTCCTGGTGCTCTGAACAGTCCTGCTTCCCAGCGGTTGCCTAGGGAGGCACACGGAGTCCTGCTCGTTGAACAGATTAGGGAGCTGAAGCTCAACAAGGGGCAGGACCCTTCCCAGTCTCATCCGGCTGGGAAGTACCAGCTCTGGGAACTGGCCCGGATCTGCCACCCCCATGTCCTCCCTGCCTCGAAGGCTGAGAAGGCCCCTGCAGAAGTGACCGTCCCTTTGCAGGGCTCGGCGCTGTGTGCAATCATTTTGGGGGGAACCCATGGAGCTCCCCGTATACTCACGAGCCCGGCTTATCGTGATTCAGCACAACCGAAAGCATCACCTTATGGTTCTTGAAGGTCACCGTGCCTAATGCACAGACCCTCAGGGAGCAGGGGCTGTTTCCCGTGTCTGGCCAGACTCGTACAGAGCGGCAGAGAGGGTTTTCAGGGAGCAGGTTGCTTTGGAGGTGGCCCTGGAGGAACACGATCTTTACTGGTTTTCTGGAATCCTCGCTCAGAGACAGGCCTGGCCATGCTGCCCTGCTGGCGGAAGAGCCTCCTTGTTGCGAGTGCTGTTTGGATCCAGAAAATCTGAGACTTTCCCTGTCCTGTCTGTGCTCTGGATTTGTTCATCCCTTCCCACCTACTTCTCCAGCACCGAGGAAGGCTCAGGAAATGAGGGAAATGTCTTAAGCCGGAGTCCACCTGGGGTGGTAGAATCCGGAGCGATGCAAGGTCCCTTAGCGGGACTCATCATGGCCTGTCTCTGGCCTTCCAGGTTTCCTTGAGCTGCGGGCACCTGGAGGGTTCCCCTGAGCAATGGGGCAGCCCGAGCAGCCAGGGCCAGTGCCCCACCGAGGAGGGGAAGCAGGGAGCTCGAGCGCTCGGCCTTGTGGGATCTTGGTGCCCCACGCAGGGGATCTGCCTCTGGGCCCTGTGTCTCTCAGAGCTTGAGAGAGCGATCTAGCTTAGAGCGGGAGGACCTGGCCTGTCCAGGGTGTTTGCATGTCTTCGGGCTGGTCTTTGTTCTGCTGTGTGGGGCAGAGGAGGGGTGCCCATCAGTGACTCGCACAGGAAATTGGAAATCGGACACCGAGGGGCTCCCTCCAGTCCGCCTCGGACTCGTGCTTAAACAAACCCAACACCCACCCTGACCTTTGCCCCCTCCATCTGCGGCCGGCCACGGACCTGACAGCAGCCGGCTCTTCCCACCAGGCGAGAGCTTACAAAGGTCCAGCACAGGAGAGAATCCTTCAGGTGTCCAAAGGCAGGCTGTGGAGGCAGCCTGTGATTTTTTTTTTTTTTTTTGTCTTCAACAAAGTGAATTCATAAATTTTTTTCTCTTTAAATTTTCATCCATTATGTTCATCAACGCAGAGAGATGGAACATTTGGCAAAATTATTTTAAGTAGCACTCCAACCTGTGATCATAATTTCAAATCAAGGAATTTGCTGAGCAGCTGTGGGAAGAACAAAGGGCCGGGGGGAGGGGAGGCTGCGTGGCCAGAGCCGAAGCAGCTGGGGAGGAAGGTTGTGTAGGCATCGACGGGGAGCTGGCCCTCTCGGGGCTGTGGTCCCTGGACGAGGGGCGGGATGGCCTGGCAGTTTCCATCTGCGGAACCCACCATGTGCTCTGCTGAAAAATGCATGTGTAGAGTTGAGGATCCAGATCCCATTCGGTACGATGGCCAAGAGCTGTGGCTCAGGACGGGGACAGGCCTGCCCTCGAATCCTCAAGCTCCCCGACTCATCAGCCTCCGCTGAGTCATCTCTGAAATGGGAACAATCACAGCGACCACATCTTAGGGACCGTTACAACGTGTATCCCTTTATCTGGCCTAGTGACTAGCACGCGGTAAGGGTTCAAAATGCTGTGACTGTCGCCGACCTGCAGAAGTGGGCAGTTCACGTGCTTTGTCGTTGCAAATGATTCATTCAACAAACATCTGTTGAGCGCCTGTGACGCGCCAGCTGCGAGGTTGGGTGTCGTAGGCGTACAAACATGTAAAGCATAGGAATTAATAGGCTGTTAGACAAATAGTAATACTCCTATTGAGCTGAAAGTAGTAATGACTCCCAAGAACATTTAATTCATTCACAAAGAACCTTTCTTCATAGATGGTCTAGCAGAAACAATTTGAAAAAATGTATGAGTTGAAAAAAAAAGCTGTATTATTTCCCCTTGTTTTTTTTAACTCATTGCTTTTCAGTAAAACTATTATCTAAATTAACTCCATTTCTTTTTTTTTTTTAAGATTTTATTTATTTATTTGTCAGAGAGAGAGAGGGAGAGAGAGCAAGCACAGGCAGATAGAATGGCAGGCAGAGGCAGAGGGAGAAGCAGGCTCCCTGATGAGCAATCCATTTCTTAAAATAAGCGCTGCTTCATACCTGAGAACGTCAGTCAGCTAATTTGCAGATAATCAGACCTATTTGCGGACAGTCTGATGTATCTTAGTGCCTTCTAAAGAGGGACACGTGTGTCCTCAGAAAGGCTATCATTTGTCAGGATTATCCAGTTCTGCTAATTTACGGTTCTGAGAATCAGAAGTTATCTAGACCTGCCTCTGCTCCTCTCTCTAGAGAGAAGATAGCCAAGCTTCTGCTCCAGCTCTGCTAGGAAAGGAGAGCTCCCTACCCGAGAAGGTAGGTACCTGCTGGAGGCAAGGACCCCAAAGATTCAAAGTGCCACAGTTCCTGGGAGGTTAATTTCAATTTGCACAGCACATGGCAAGGATACAAAGGCTTTTTGTTGTTTTCGCTTTCCTCTCGCCCCACATGTCTGCAGTCTGGGCTTGCTCGGACTGCCTGTCCATCTTTCCCCTTTTACCCTGAGCTGCCACCTGCCCTTTGCCCCGAGGGGAAGCACGCTAGCCCTGGTCGCCGTTGGGTGGCCAAGCATCCCAGGCTTGGGAGGCTAAGAGCCAACGTTCAGTGTATTTATTGCTCCTTGCCCTGCTCTCTGGGGTGGCTCAACCAGGCTCTGCTTTCTTGGAAAACAACAGTGAACTTTGTTCAGCCAAAGCTTTATTTCCCAAATTCTGATATTTGCTCACTGGCCCTCCTCCCTCCAGCTGTTCCCAACTGCTGACCACTTCTTAGGCGTGCGGCTCGCTGCTTCCGCTGTTCCAGCACTTCCTGGAAGGGGGCCGTGAGGGGCCAAGGCAGATGCAGCCCCGGGCCCGGTGCCTGTGGCCTTGGCTTGTGGCGTGAGTCCATGATGGCTCGGTTTGGAAGGTGTGTGCGTGACTGCCTTTCAGACCGTTGGGCTGGAAGCAGAGCCTTTAATAAGCAGAGCAGCTCTGTGAAGACCCGCCCTTGCTTCATTGGCTTCATGCTCCCGGTTGCCTGTAGAACTGTTACAATTTAAAAAGAAAAAAAAAAAAAAAAAAAAAGGAAAAAAAAAGGAAAAAAAAAAAGGCAGGAAGCTGAGAACAGCTAAAGTAGAAAGAGAAAAGGGAAAGATTTATTTTTGAAGCTCTTGAGTCCAGAAAATCCTTCTGACTTCCTCACTTCTCCTAACTCGGCTTTGGTCTCCGGGGGCTTCCCGTCTCTGGGCTTTGCCTCGGCCCGAGGTCCCAGAGAACCTTCCGGCTCTCTGGCTCTCGGAGTAGGTGGCTGCTCGTTGGTGGCACCTGGGAGTCGCTGGAGAAAGCCAGACCCTGGGTTGAACTGGTTCCATGCTGGGTTCACCTGGGGGTCTCAACCCCCCCTAGGCTGCATCTGAAACGTAAAATGGGTGAGCTTTAATATAATGTGGTTTAGTTATTGACATTTAAGAAACAGGAGATGAAAGGAAATCCAGATTTTTAGCTCAACTCGAAAAGTTGGGGGAGGGTCTGGACCGTATCTTTGCTCTCTGGAGTGGGTGGCAGCTGCTCTCTGACAGGTGGCACACGCTCTCCACTTGGCCACCACCTCTCCGACAGGACAGAGTGTCTTTCTGAACACTGAGACCGCGTCTTAGATGCCAGCGATCAGTAGGCTTCTCCCCGTCTCTGCCTCCCCGATCTACGTCATTCATGAAGGGCCTGCCTGCTTCTGGGCACCTGAGTTTCCTGTCCGTGCTCAGTGGAGTGCGTTCGGCAAGGGGATTGCTAAAGACATTGCACTCTCTTATCTGTAACAGACCCCAGGCCCACCATATTCTTCTTGCTTTCCTCCTTCCTTCTTTCCCTCCCTCCCTCCCTCCTTCCTCGTCTCCTCTCCCTCCTTTCTCTTTTCACTTCTTCAACTGTAAAATAAAACGTACCTACAGAAAAGCGTTCACAGCAAAGCTCTAGAGCCCAATGATTTATCACTAAGTCTGCACTGGTGTCACTTCCAGGTCCGCAGATAGGACCGTGTGGCCTTCTAGAAGCTCTCTTCATTCCCTCCCTTCTCTCCCTCCTCACCACAGGTAACCACTATCCTGACATCCACGGTAAAATGTCGATTTTCTGTAGTTTTGCCAGCAAAATACGTGTTAAATGCTAGTTTTGCCTGTTTTTACAGCTTCACGCAGACGTAACCCTGTAGTACGTATTCTTTCATGCATGGCTTCTCTCACGCCACATGATACCTGCAAAATTCACCCCGTTGTATACAGATGGAGTCTATACATTTTCATCACTGGATAGTGTTACCTTTTATAATGTGACACAATTTTGTCTTTTTATTCTACTCTTGATGGCCATTTGGGTTGTTTCTGGTTTAGGGCTCATACATACATGGCTGTGATAAGCATTCTTGTGCTTGTACACTGTATGCATTTCTGAGACCATTATCTCCAAGCCTGGGGTTTTCCCTGTGGAAAGGGTTTTTCAGTTATGGATTTAATTTGTTGAAGAGTTATTTGGCTAGCTAAGATTCATATTTCTTTGTGTCCATTTTGATAAATTGTGTTTTTTAGGAACTAATATTTATCTAAATTTTCAAATGTAATGGCACAACATTGTTTATAATATCTTCTTACCATTTTCAGTGATGGTGGGCTCTGTTGTGATGTCTCCTTATCACGCCCAACAGCGATTATGTTTATCTTTTCTTTCTTTTCCCCCTTGTGCAGTCTTGCTGAGGTTTAGGGGTTTTTAAATATTGATTTTATTACTCTTTCCAAAGAATCCAACTTTTGGTTTTGTTGATATTTCCTATTGCATGTTTGTTTTCTAGTTTATAAAATTCTACCTTTATCTTTCTTTTCTTTTTTTTCCCCCCTTTGGGTTCAATTTTCTAATTTCTTGAGATGGTGGCTTAGTTCATTGATTTTAAACTTTTCTTATAGTCTAATATATGCAAGTAAAATGATGTATATATTTATTTATTTTTTAATGAGTTGGGGGAGAGGCAGAGGGAGAGGGAGAGAGAGAATCTTAAGCAGGTTCCACTATCAGCACAGAACCTGATTCAGGGCTTGATCATGACCTGACCTGAAATCAGGAGTCGGATGTTTAATGGACTGTGCCACTGCGGCACCCCCAAGTAAAATTACAATAATCTAAACCTAGCTTTAACTTTATCCTATGAGTTTCAAAATACAGTATTTTCATTATCATTCAATTAAAATAGGTTTAAATTTCCTTTGATTTCACATGGTAATTTAGAAATATTCCTGAATTTTCAAATACATGAGAGTTTTCTAATCATGTTTCTGTTAATAATTTCAAGCTTAATCATAATGTAGTTAGAGAGTATGTTCTGTACAATTTCAGTTATTTGATGTTTGTCAAGACTTGCTTTACGGCTCAGCATACAGCTGACTTTTGAAACTTCCTTGTGTTCTTGAAAAGAAGGTATACTGTTAGTAGTTGTGAGCTTAATATTCCATTTGTGTCCATTAGGTTATAGTTGCTGATTGTGCTGTTTGAATCTTCTGTATTCCTACTGAATTACTGTCTATTTGTTCTGTTAGATGCTCAGAGAGATGTGTTAAATTCTCCAATTATTATTGTGGATCTGTCTGTATATTTGTTGGTTTTTGCTTTATGCATTTTGAGGTATTAGGTATATGTTATTTTTGAATGCTCTAACTTCCTGGAGAATTGAAACTTTTATCACTGAGATGTCTTCTTTATCTCTAGTAATGCACTTCACTTTAAATTCTATTTTGTCTAAAAAATAATATAGGTACTCCTATTTTCTTTGGATTAATGTTTACATTGGATATATTATTCCATCGCTTTACTCTTATCCATTCTGTATCCTTAAGTGTTATAAGCTTCTCTTATAAATATTATACAACTTAAAAAAATTAATCTAGTCTGACAACTTTTGTCTTTTAATTAATGCCTTTAGTCTATTTATATTTACTAATGCAATTTAATTTACATTAAATTTAATGTAATTTCTGATATATTTGGATTTAAATCTACCATACTATTAAGTGCTTTCTATTGGTTCCACCTATATTCTATCTTTATCTTTCATTTTATTGCTGCTTTAGGATTGATTATTTTTTAATATTCCATTTTCTTCCTCTATTACTTTGAACATTGTGTATTCTTGTACTATTCTTTTAGAGATTGTCCCCAGGATTACAGCATAAACTCTTGTGTTATTAAGGTTTAATATTAATTGGTGGTTTTATATTCTTCTCAGACATGTCATGGGTTCTAGAACACTCTAACTCCATTGCTCCCTCCCAAATTATTTTATGTTATTGGTTTTTAAAAAAGATTTATTTATTTGAGAGATAGAGAAAGGAGGGTGAGGGGCAGAGGGAGAGAGAGAATCTTGAAGCAAACTCCTTACTGAGTAGGGAGCCCCACATGGGGCCTGATCCTAGGACCCTGAGATTATGACTTGAGCTGAGATCAAGATTATCAAGGCTGCTTAGCTGACAAGCCACCCAGGTGCCCCTATATTATTGTTGCCATGAATTTTAAGTGACACATATTTTAAATCTAACAATTTTAAATTATTTTATACAACCACTATTCATTTATATTTACCTATATACTTGCTATTTTTTAATGCATTTCTTTACTTCTTACATCTCTGGCTTTCTACCTGGGACTATTTTCCTGGGACCTAAAAAAATGTCTTTAATATTTCCTTTAGTGTGGGTGACAAATAGTCTTACTTTTGGTTTCTAACTATCTTTAGTGGATCTCCTTGGATACTTTTGTTGGGCATAGAGTTCTAGGTTGACAGTTATTTACTTTTAGCCTGTTAAAACTATTCTGTTATCTTCCTGTTTTCATTGTTTCCATTGAGAAGTCTGCTGTAAGTCTCGTTGTTGTTCCTTTGACAATAATCTGTTTCTTATTCTCTCTGGCTGCTTGTAATATGTTTCTCTTTGCTTTAGTTTCTAGCAATTTTATTTTGATTCATGTAGGTATGAATTTCTTTATATTTCTCATGGTTGAGTTTTCTAAGGGCTTCTTAAATCTGTAGCTTTATGTATTTAATTAGTTTTGGAAAAATCTCAGTCATTACCTCTTCAAACATTGCTTTTTTCCTATTCTCTGTCCTCTTTTTTTTTAGGATTCCAGTTAGTTTCTCCCTTGTATTATTTCTCTCATACCCTCTCTTTTGCCTTTTCCTCATTTAATCCTCTATGCTTCATTTTGTTTATATTCTTCTGCCCTAACATGCAGTTCACTTCAGCTTTCTCTTATGTGCTATCTGTGACTTCTTAAATTGGATATTATATTTTTTAGTTCTAGAGTTTCTGCTAATTTCTTTTTCCTGGTTTCTAATTCTTCTGAAATTTTCAATTTTGTCTTTTATCTCCTTGAACATAATAAACACACTTATTTTAAAGTTGGTGTCTGATAATATCAGGATCTGGGAACCCTTTGAGAGTTTGTTTCTGTTGTCCATTGTTCTGCTGGGTTTTAGTCTTGTTATCTTTTCTTCTTAAGTAGTTATTTTTTGCTTTTTATAGCAGATGCATTTGCAAAGCTAATTGTGGAAATAACTTGAGGTTTAGGATGATATCTTCCTCTAAGGGGGATTTACTTTACTCTTTTGGGAGTCTGGGAGCACTAGGACCTTGGAATTAATTTAATCCAATTTCAATAATTGAAAATGACTTGAAGGTGAGCTACACTGTCTGCAGAGGCCTGGCTTTTTCTGGTTAATATTTTCTCCTATTGTACAATCCTTCAGCGTCCCATCCCAAAGATAAGGATTTTCGTGCAACATCCAAGTTGGCAAGTTCTGGACTCCAGTTCCTGATTTGTTAGCCATTTGATGCTGCCAAACCTGCCACTCAGCCTCTTAGTCTCTCTGCTGCCTGGTCTGGAGTTGGCTAACAGTCCAGAAGAAGAGAGCTTCAGGCTCTGGGTTTACATTCTGGGGCTCCATTTTCCCCAGTTCCCAGCTTGCTAATTTTTCACTCTTGTGTAAACTATCTGATGCCTCCAGACAGATGTTTTTATATTTTCTGTAGCCTGTATGTTTGTCCTCACTGGGAAGATTGGTGTGAATTACCTAGTCTCCTATGGTCCTCCTCCAATTTCTCCTCAATGTCAGATTTTTTTCTTCTTATATTTTTTTTCCTTCAAATTTCAGGGGGATAAAATGTCCCTTCTTCTTTCGAAAGCCAGCCCTTACTTGTGCAACTTGGTCTTCTTTCTCTCCATATTTGTCTAGAATCATAAAGCATCTTCAGTCTCTCCCTTCATGCTGGGCCTTCCCCTCTAAACATGTGCAACTATCCCCTACACACAAAAAATAAAGCCATGCTGAACCTAAACCTAAACCCTGCAGTTCTAGTCAATCATCAGACCATGCGGTGCTATTTTTGATGACAGTTCTTGCTAGAACAGTGTCTCAGTTCTTTTTTTTTTTTTTCCAGAACTATGTTGACAAGTCTGCTCAACTTAGTGTTCCCATCTTGATTGGTTCACTTGGCCAGATTAAGTTTACAAATCAGTGGAGAATAGTGGAGGATGGTTGGAAAAAAGAGATGAAAGAGGAAATTTATAAAGTTTTAAATTATGCAGTCCAGCATATAACTTTTTTCTATAAAGGTTTTCTCTCTCTTGCTCCTACTATTTCCCTCTCCTCCTTTTTAGTGTCAGAGTTTTAAAAAGAGTAATCTATTCTTGCTGTTTCTGAAACATACATTCTTACTTAAAGGTCACCAAAACATCCCAGCTGCCTACCCAGTGACCTTTTCTTGGTCCAAATTCTCCTTGATCGTTTTGCAGAATGTGTCATGGTTTCTACCTCTTTCTCTTAAATTCTCTCCTCCTTTTGGTTCTGGGATGCTTGACTTTCTGGGCTCCCCTGACTACTCCTTCCCATTTCACATTTCATTCTTTTTCTACTTCCCCCAAGGCAGAACTTCCTGAAGGCTCTTGGCTCTCTTCTTTTTTCCTCTTCTCATCATTGACTTTGCTTTTGTAAATTTATGGCACACCTTTTTTTTGTGCAAGGTTGCTCAGATCTAAATATCTGTCCCAAGCTTCTCTGCAGGCTCCCAGTTTTGCATTTCTGAATGACTGTCAATGTCTTCTACCTGCATATCCTAGAGGTTCCACAAAAGTATTTTTAAAATCGAGCTCATATGGGGCCCCTGGGTGGCTCAGTCAGTTGAGCGTCTGACTCTTGATTTTGGCTCAGGTCATGATCTGAGGGTTGTGAGATTTGAGTCCTACATTGGGCTCTGCACTCAGTGTGGAGGCTGCTAGAGATTCTCTCTCTCCCTCTGCTGCTCCCCCTGCTCACACACTCTCTCTTTTTCTCTCTCTCTCTAAAATAAATAAAATCTTAAAAAAATTGGGCTCATAATTTCTAACCATAAACTTCCTCTTCCTTCTGACTTCTCATTTATCATCCACACACCATGACTACATCCCTATATCCACTTTCCCCTCTACATTAAGCGACCTTCCCTTTATCTCAACTTGTTCAGATCCCACATAGCTTTGGAGGACCAGTTCAATGCTCCCTCCTTCAAGAAACCATGGAGTAATGTGAAAAAAGACTTCAACAGTGAGAGATATGGCTCAAATCCAGGCTCTGTCACCAACTTCTTTAGTCACAGATTTTTCTCATCCTTAAAAATGGGAACAAGACTGACTAATTCAGTCAGGTTATTGAACAGATTAGATGAGTTATTTATGAATATAGTCCATTTCTTTTACTTGCTCCTTAAGAGTAAGACTCATTTCTGATTAACATGGCTCAAGTACTTATTAGTTATCAGATGAATGGATTAATATTGTGCAGTTTGCCAAACAACATGGTGCCGATGTCAGCATTTTATTCATCAGTTAAGGTCGAACCCACTTTATTTTGTTCACTTGAACGTTGCTTGGTTATATGCAGTCGCTACTTTGATACTTTTATTTCTATCCAGTTTAGTGGCTTGGTGTCGTGTCACAGAGCAGCTAAGATCGGTGAGATAATCATGGGCCTTCAGAGCCACCGTAGCCTCCATCTGTCGTTGCCTTCACAAGGGAATTTCGGATAATTGTCTAGCGGGTTGAATCGTGTAGATAACTGGCCTTGGCTGGAAAGGTTCCCAAAGCCCATCACCTCATTTTATTCTTGCTTAATTTATCCAGATAATTGCTTCAACTCTTCACTTCTCCTGATCTTTGTCAAATAGCCCATTGGGTCCCGGCAGCCATCTGTTCGTACTCCCCGGTCTCGTGTCTCTTTTTGACCTCCTTAAAGGTGGGCGAGGCTGGCGTTGGAAAACCAGCGCTCAGCCGGGAAGTGGCCCTTTTCCAAGAGTTCATCAGGCCCAGTACACCTGTCTGCCAGGTTGGACATGCCAAGCACTCATCTCCCTCCTGGCCCATCAGATACAGCTGAATATGTTTGGCCAAAGCTCCCTCAATTTGGTGTTGCATTTTCTGCTTTCAGCTGACTGTAGACCACCTGGTCGGAGCTTGGCTCACGCACCCCCTCGTTCCCTCGGCCGGGAGCGTCTGACAGCCGGAGTATCTTAGCTCCTTTCTGTCTTCCCCGCTCGTCACCATTAGGTAGGCCCTGGATGGAAAGGAGAAATGGAGGTGAGGCGTGTACGAGCACGCGTGGTGGAGCTGCCGTACAGTAACTGGGAAGGTTCTTATCGCGGCCAGTCTAGTAGGCTGAATAATGGCCCTAAAGTTATCAGGCCCTAATCCTGGAGCCTGTAAATGTTACCTTATCTTGAAAAAAAGTACTCTGCAGATAGGACTAGGTTAAGGATCTTTAGATGGAGAGATTCCAGATTATCTAGGTGATCCCTAAATGTCATTGCTGGTGTCCTTATAAAAGAAATGCAGGGGGAGATTTCACACACACACACACACACACACACACACACGCACGCGTGCGCGCGCACACACACGAAATGGGAAATCGGAGGCAAAAATTGGAGTGACGTAGCTTTAAACCAATGCCTGGCAGCCACCAGAAACTGGAAGAGGCCCGGGCCAGATTCTCCCCTAGAGCCTCCCGTGGGGGCGTGATCCTGCTTACACCTTGACTTTGGCCCAGCGTACTGCTTTTGGACTTTGGGACTCCAGAACAGTGAGAGAGTAGCTTTAACGGTTATTCACTATCATGTGTGTGGCGTGTGCTGATCTGTTACAGAGGCCCTGGGAGCCCAGCGCAGCCAGTAACGACCATGCAGAGGCAATCACTGTAATGTCACTTCTAGGTTGGAAGCCCCCAGCCTGCAAACCCATATCTGGGGTCCTCCAGATGCCATGTTAGAGTAAGTGAGCAAATAGTTATCAAGCAACACTTTGATCCGTGTTCAGCCGCAGAGCACGGAAGCCACGCTCGTTAGCGTAAGCAGAAAGAGATTCTTTGCAAGGCGTTCGAAGGCTAGCGGAATGGTTGGGAGGGAGGTTCTAGGCCAAGCTTTCACAGATGAGTTCACTAAGGGATGCTGCTCTTGCCGTTGCCAGGCAGCTGGCCACTCAGCTCCAAAGCTGCCCTATCCGTCACTCTCATCTGTGCCTCCAAACTGGATGCCTTACGCCGCATTTCTCTCCCTCACAGAACCCAGTTTCAAATTCAAGTCTTGTGTGACTTCCTGTTACTTGAGGAATTTAAATTACAACTGGGACTTTAGTTCCAGAGGAGTCTGGGGAATGTGATTTCTTAGCTTTCCAGCTTCTGTATTATAGAGAGGTAACTCCCTGTGGTGATGGATTTTGCAATCCTGATGCCACGGGCACTGAGCCAATCCATGATTTCTTTTCTTTTCTTTTTTTTTCTAAAAAGATTTTATTTATTTATTTAATTGACAGACATAGCGAGAGGACTCAAGCAGAGGGAGTGGGAGAGGGAGAAGCAGGTTTCCCGCCGAGCTGGGAACCCAAGACAGAGCTCGATCCCAGGACCTGGGGATCATGACCTGAGACCAAGGCAGATGCTCCACTTACTGGAGCACCCCGGTTCCCCAATCTGGGATTTCTAACACAAGCACTTAATATGTGCTGAGCACTGCTCTCTGCCAACAAGGCAGAGAGACTCTAGGCTCAAGGAACTTACTTTTTCATGAGTGTAGTAGATGCTAAGTTTATCAACAGACAGTGATGTCACAGACAGGCAAACCTTTGGGTCCAGACCTCTGCACTAAAGTGAATATCACAATAAAGAGAATCAAAGGAAATTTTTAGTTTCCCAGTACATATGAAAGTTATGTTTATACCCTACTGTAGACTATTAAGTGTGCAATAGCATTATGTCTAAAAAAGTACATACCTTAATTAAAAACTAGTTTATTGTTAAAAAATGCTCACCATCATCTGTGCTTTCAGTGAATTGTAATCACGGATCACAGATCACTCTAACAAACCTAACAATAATGAAAAAGTTTGAAATCTTGCTAGAATTGCCAAAATGTGACACAGAGACTCGGTGAGAAAACACTATTGGAAAAAAATGGTGCCGATGGACTTGCTTGATGCAGGGTTGCCACAGACCTTCAGTTAATAATAAAACAAGCAATATCTGCAAAGCACAATAAAGCAGAGTGCAATAAAATGAGGTATGTCTGTACTGGTAAGTGCTATAAGGAAGATAGAGTGGAGTAATGAGCTGATAGCTAAGGAGGGAGTGTTGGTTCCTTTAGTTAGAATGGTCAGAAAGGGTCTCTCTCTCTCCTTCTTTTTCTTTTTAAGATTTATTTATTGAGAGAGAGAGAGAGAGAGAGAGAGAGAGCACACGCAAGGGGGAGGAGCAGAAGGAGAGGGAGAAAGAGATTCTCCAGCAGACTCCCTGCTGACCGTGGAGCCCGCTGCGGGGCTTGATCCCATGACCCTGAGATCATGACCTGAGCCAAAACCAAGAGTTGGATGCTTAACTGACTGCGCCATCCATGCGCCCCAGAGATGAGATCTTCTTGGATTAAGGTGGGCCATAAGTCCAATGAAGAGAAAGAGGAGTGAATGGGGATTCTTAGGTGTGTGACTTGCACCACTGGTATGATTTATTGGGACGGGGAGGCTTGGGGAGCTGAGCTGGGACTGAGATCCAACACTCTGGTCATGCAGAGTTTGAGATGCCTAAGTGCAGACGCTGAGCTAGGCTGCTGGGCTGCACCAATCTAGGGCTTTAGGGAGAAATGAGCACGGGGTAAAATTTGAAAGTCATCAGCATGTAGGTGATGTTTAAAGTCTTGAGATTAGATGAGGTCATATAGAGAAGAGAGAAGAGCTGATGTCAGAACTTCGGGGTGTTCCAAGACTAGAGGTCTGGCAGAGACAGAGGGGTCTGAAAAACACGGGGAGTGGGTTAGGGGAAATGCTAGATGGGAGGGAGGGATTGTAGAAGTCACCTAAGAAAGGGTTTCTAGAGCCGAGGGAGCCTTACCATGGGCTTCACGTCAGTCTTCGGTGGCCTATTTCAGGAAGGAAGTGGAGGCAAGATCTTGGCTGGAGCAGTTGAAAGAGACGATGGGGGTGTAAGGAGGCAGTGGAGGGAAGTCTGTACAACTCTTTGGAGAAGTTTCTCTCTGAAAGGAAGGATGGGAATGGGTCAGTTGCTGGGGGGGGAGAAGATGTGGGATCAGGGGAGAAAGGGGTAATGGCAAAAGGATCCTTGAGGAGTTGGGGGTAAGAGTCAGGGGATGAGTGGTGGTGTTGGCATTGGGAAGCTCAGGGACAACTGTTCTGTTTTATTTCCTTTTTTTTCCTTTTAGTTTATTTTTAAATTTAAATTCATATAGTGTATTATTAGTTTCAGAGATAGAGTTTAGCGATTCATCAGCTGCATGTAACACCCCGTGCTCATTACTTCCTGAGCCCTCCTTCATGCCCATCCCCCAGTTACCCCATCCCCCCACCATCCTCCCCTCCAACAACCTTGTATCCCTCTCTGATTTTGCCGTATTTTATTTTTCCTTTCTCCTGTGATCCTCTGTTTTGTTTCTTAAATTCCACGAGTGAACTCATACAGTACAAGAGTGAAGGGAGAATGAATAATGACCCTGCTAAAAATTCAGACACAAGAATTGACCATAAAATGTCCAATTTCCCCCCCCACATTTTCCTGATTTTGAATATATAAACACTGGAAGGGGGGAACACACTTCGAATGCAACCAACTGCCCATTGGCTGTCATGCAGGACTCTGGAGCCATCTGTCTTGTAAGTACTGACTCAGGCTTCACATGCATCTCTAACATGTTCTAGATCATCATTGCTTCTGCTTCTCCCTCTTGCACTTTCATTGTCAAAATATGGGGAAAAAATATGAAGCCTTTGATGGCACATAATCATGATGAGAAGATGGCCATCTTCTTTGCTTCAAAATCACAAAGAATTGTTTTCAATTTAAGATGATCAATCCAACAAGTTTTTCTATTTCCTTTTAGCCACCTCTGTTTGTACACCTGCTTTCAACATTTATCCCCTCAAGGATATTCCCAGGGCATAGACATCACAGAAGATGAAAGAACACTGCCAAACACCTTGTGAGGAAACAAAATGGTTCAAGATCTTGGATAAAATATTGCAGGATGAACTCTTCCCAGTGGAATGACTGGCAGAATGAGAACACCAACGTTCTTTTGGTCCTTGGCAATATATCATCCACCCATCAGAGTTTGAGTTGGAGAACATTTGTTGAACATATTGCTCTCTGAACACTTATGGCCCGAGATTTCACTGACATGATCAATTTCATCATTGTCGTTAAGAGTCTCAAGTCCTACTGTCTCTGCCTTCATCTTCTGATTCATCTAAGAATTGTGAACAGCTTTCTTTTTTTTTTTCTCTTTGCCATTATCGACAGAAAGCAAAAAATTCTGAATTTTCAACAGTGTTCAATGCGAGCTACAAAGATGGCGTCTCCAGCGTTCCTTATACGCTCTTGAAGATGATGCCATACTTTGGCCAACTGGACAGGAAGGCTAAGAATGATGCAGTTGTGACAATTTATCTCATTGTTGATTTGTCCCACTGATCCTGGTCACTGTACCCTTCTTGTTCAGAAGAATTCATGAGTATCCATGAAATAGCAAACATGTTTCAAAATATGGGAAAATTAACCCAAAGTCCCCAAATGTAACTTAGATGTATTAAAGGGTCCAATGGTTGCATAGAGAGTAATTGGAAGACAGAATGACTCTTTCTCCTTTAAGAAGAGTAGTCACTTCTTTGGAAAACCTCTAATAAAAGTCAAGCAGTATCAGTTCTTACATATAGATAGAACTGCTCAAAAAAGAAACTTGAAAATTAAAATTGGATCTAATATATGCTGATGAGAGTTTTCCCAATATTTCGACCCATAGACAATCTCTTAAAACTTCCTGTGAGTTAACATGTTTTTCCTTTTTGAGGGGTATTTGATAAAGAAGTGATTTGGACTAAAACGTCTTTTATAGATTAGTGTATTCTTAGTTTTTAATCGAAAGTTTATTTTTATATAATCTTTAAAATGATACTCACGATATGTGTCCTTTGTTTGCTTAGTGGCACACAGCCCTTAGATTGAGGTGAATTATTTGAGAAAAGATATGAATCACAGTGAATAGAAAAAGCCATATTATGATTTTATTTTAGCTCCTCTCTCTCTATACACACACACACACATGATATATGATTATTTTACAACATTATAACAAAAAATAGGCAAAAACTATTTTATTTTCTTGATGTGAATGCTTAATTTTGTACTTAAACTGGTCTATATTTCTAATTTTTGACATTTTATTTCTAAAGGATAAGATGAGACATGGGATTTAAGCTGCTCTGAAATACAAATTTTTTTGCTCACCAATAAAAATCCAGGGGGACCTGGGGGACTCAGCTGGTTGGGCATCTGACTCTTGGTTTCAGCTCAGGTCATGGTCTCAGGGTTGTGGAGTCGAGTCCCACATCAGGTTCTGCGTTGGGCGTGAACTCTACTTGGGATTCTCTCTCTTTCTCTCTTCCCCTCTGGTCCTCCCCCTCCCTCTCTAAGAATAAAACCCACCAAATTGGATATAATTATGTATATAAATGTTTTTTTTTTCTTTTAAACTTGTATTTTTGAAGTACTGGAAATCTGGATGTGGAAAATAATCCAGAGCTAAGTTTGCAAAATTATTATCATTTTGTGCTTCCTGCTAATATGCTCCTTGTACCTCATCATCCGTGTTTCTTATGCTTCTTGTCTACCAGTGATGCTCCACTGTGGGTATAAAATAAACAATAGATGACAGGGAACAAAAGCAATTAAAAAGGGCACATGGTTGAGTCAGCGGAGGGCACTGGGAGTGAGGGGTTGGGGCAAAAGCAGACTCATCCATCTCTTAACGGATTTGTCTCAAAGAGGGAAGTGTGAAATAATTAATTTGTTGACTTGAAAAAAGTGAAAATAGACAAGAATGCTCTTGGCTTTTTTTAATGATCCCAACCCCTGGGTCAGCTTTGAGAGATGTTTGCGAATCCATGGATGGGCTGTGTGGGCCTGGCTCAGCCCAGCATGTGAGAGCTGGCCTGCGCTCACTGGGTGTGTGGGACATGCCCTGGCTCACTCTTCCCCTCTGGGGTTCCTTTGTGTAGACTCCTTGCAAACTGTCAACTTTTCGTTTGCTCTTGCCCAAAACAGATTTCCGTTTCTAAGACTGTAACTCAACATACACGACTGTATATTGAGTGTAGAATAGTCTCGTGTGGTCAGCCGCGTATTTCCGGAAATGGCTTAGAATGGCTGCCCCTAGAGGCTAATGTTCTGGTGTCCATGTTGATGCTCTGTTGGCTTTGGATCCAGAGGCTGACATCTTCATTCTTCATCCACAGGATCTAGGAGGTGCATCCTCTGGGGGTGCTGAATCCTCCTGGATCCCGAGTTGCCAGCAGTGGGGAGAGAGGTGGAGTATACCTAGGGGGACAACCATCGATGGTCACAGCCTCTGGGCTGCTTTGGAGAAAGCATAGTGGAAGGTGCTGGTGCATGGGCATCCCTTCTCATTGGGTAGGTCAGCCAGGCAAGTGGGGCCACGCCCTCAGCCCCTTTCCTTTGGAGCCATGGGATATGCCCACGGCCAACAGAGCCTTCCCTGGGCACCTGGCTGCAGAGGAAGGGCATCCCTCAAACTTGCCTGCCCTTGGAAAGTGACTCAGACATGGAGGTGCTTTGCCAAGGTCAACAGCTTCTTTACCATGTGCCCAGGGGCCCTAACAGTGAGTAGGAGAGACAAGAGGACAGGAGAAAGAAAAGGAGGAAAAAGGACAGGAAAAAAAAAGAGAGAGAGAGAGAACATCAAGAGGACTGAGACACGGAGGAAGCTAAGAGAAGAAAAACTACATGGGGGGGATGGTTAGTGTCGTGCATTGGGAGTGACTTCTCATGGAGGGTCGTCACCTTCTAGGCTGGACTCAAACTCTGTGTTCTGGACAGTGAGTGTCAGGCAGAAGGTGCGCGGAGACTCAGGAGAGAGCCTGCTGATGTGGCACGCTCTGGGGATCAGTGACTGGACAAGAGCAGGGGGATTGGGAAAGCAAGCTCTGCAAGGCAGATACTGGGGGCCGGTGGTTCATTGCTGAATGCCAAGTGCCTGGGAACAGCGCCCCACATGTCATGGGTATGTGGTACACATGTATGGAAAATGTTCTCTTCTTCATGGAGCCAGGTGAGCCCTGAAGGAATGCGGTTGGGTCTGCAGTGGTCCCTGTGATCTTGTGGCTCCAGAGGAGAGGAGTCCCCCCTGCCCCCTGAGGCCACACAGTCAGGGATCTCCTGTGGCCATGGGACAGTCATCTCCCACGGGCGATGATCTCCTGGGGCAGCCAGAAGGAGTGGCCAGTGGGCACACCAGCCCTGAGACGCACTGGTGACAGCTGTCCTGGCCAGCACACCTTTCACGCACTTCCTCACCTTGTAGAGAGGGAGGATGGACTAAAACGAAAAGTGACCTAAGTGAATAGTCACATTACCGAGGCTCTGCGGAGCCACCTGTGAGTGAGAACGCAGGTGAATGGAGCTCTGCCCATGGGCTGGCTTGGTGGCTCCTCCAGGTGGGAGCCCTGGGAGGCATGGGTGAGGCTGAGGAGGGGGCGCGGGCAGCTGGAGGGCTCTCCTCAGAACTCCCCTGAGGCAGCATGTCCGCTCTCCCTTGCCACAGCTGTGCTGGGAGTAGGGCTGTTGTAGGAGCTTCTGGCAAAAGCCGGGCAGGAGTCTAGGAATCTCAGGGTCTCTAGGATACAGAGTAGGTTCCTTCCCTTAGGGTTCTGTGTACATCTCCAGAGCAGGTGAAGATAAATGACAGTGGTCTGGCTATTTGGTCTGGGGTTGGGGTTTCCAAAAGGCTTGATTCACTGTATAAAGTCCAGTCAATGAAAACCGATATAGAAACAAGGTGCTTACTTGGCATTTATAAACCAAATGGTTTGGAAAGCCACAGTATGTCTCCCTACTGCATGGATTCAACTTATTTACATGTTCTGAGTACTCTCTATGTTCAGGGATGCCATGTACAGATGTGCAGTTCGTGCACTGCACAAAGGTTCTGGGCTTGGCCCAGGGTGTGACGTGTGGGAGGTGGAATGTGAATGGGTACTGAAATCCTGATTGTGATTTTGTGCTGGATGTGCCAGGGGGCTGCCTTCACCTGAAAAGGGGCACCTTTTTCTTTGCATAAGGGTATGGTTCTGCAGAGCGCCATACAGGCTAGTAGGCCCCTGAAGACTTGGTTGGGGGTGGGGCTGGCTCTTCCCCAGGCTGTGCTAAGGTGTTGAGGATACGACAATGAGGAAGATGGAGCCCCTTCCCTCCACTACATACAGACTTCTGGAAAGATCTAGACACCTAAACCATCAATTGCAATCCTACCACTCTTCTTTTCTTTCCCATCGTATTCCTTTCTGATTTGTTGGAATGGTAGCCAGCTGTTAGTAACCTTAGAAGGGCTAAAGTGCTCGTAGGAAGGCCCCAGAATCTGTGTGGGGGAACTTGGCCCTTGTTTACTGTTGGTAGGAATGGCCCACAGTTCCATGTAAGCCCAGCTGGGAGACTGAAGCAGGGCTTTTTCTATAAACACACTGGTCTTACGGCAGCCACAGAGCAGAGCCCACATTCCCCAGGGCTTGGGGGCCTGACTCCATGAGGCAGCTGTAGGGAACACTGGAGTTGCATGATTGGCCAGACACGGAGGGAAAATCCCCAGCTAAGCCAACGAGCCAGGCCAGTCCTCCCCAAGCTGACTCTCCATCCCAGTGATAGCCAGCTTTGGGTATGCTGTGTAGACCTTCCTGAGAGAATAAATCTAGCCAAACCCGATACCCGATGGTTGGGCATCCAGAGAAGCCAAACAGAGTGTATGTCATCCTCCCAGAGACTTGTGCCCCAATGATGTGAAGTCACTCCACGTAGGAGCAGGGCAGCCGGGTGGCCGGCAGTCCCAGAGCTGGCCGTTGTAAGCCTCTTCACTGTGAGGACAGGTGACTCTGGTAGTTCCAGCCTGGGATGGAGCCCTGACGGCAGACCTCGGTCAGACAGACATATGGGGTGAGCAGGCTGCTATGGGCCCGGGTTCCTCCGCCCGCTCTGTGGGCCTCCGTGCCATGGATGTGGATGGTGTGAGCTGGGACAGCTCTAGGTTGGCATCTGGGCCCTGATGTGTGTCTGTACAGGAGGCTGTAGAGGGGCCAGGGTGGGCCCAGGGGTGGCGGTGCCATCCCAAGACCATAGGGCAGAGCGGCTGGGTCAAACCAGGTGGACGGATGTGCCATAGACCGGGCGGGTGGGGGTAGCAGGCCCTGGAGAGGAACCATCTCCTGAGGCCCTGAGGGTCTGTAGGGGCCCCCGGGCAGCTCCCCAGGAGCAGGGCTGTCAGAGGCTAGTTCCCATGGGTCTCCTAGGCTTTCGTCTTCCACAGCTGCTCTCAAAGAGAGCCGGAAAGGGAGCCCCCCCTTCATCTGACCCTCCCGACCGCTGCGAGAAGGAGGCAGCAGTACTCTTCTGTGTTGTGGCTGAGGAAGCAGGCTCCGAGGTGAGGTAACCTTTGGTGAACCAGACAGCCAAGCCAGGTAGGTCCTGCAGGTGGGGAACTCAGAGGGCCGGAGCCCACGTCGTTTTTACCAAGGAGTGAGGCTGAGCCGGGCCCTGCTGCTGGGGTTGCTGTAGGGCGAGGCCCCGGGGTGGGGTTCGTGATGCAAGGCCTTGGCTGCTCCTGTTGGGACTCCTCTCCCCTTGGGCACGGGAAGGCGGAGAACAAGCAACACCACATCCCCCTCTCTTTTACGAAGCCACCCTGACTCTCCGGCTCCACGTAGCTGCTTGTCCCCCAAACTCCTGTGAATCATGGCAGCCCCTCCTAGTCACCTCCGCACCAAGGAATGAGCCAGTGGTCTCCAGGGGCCCTCCTAGGAGCCAACGTGTGTGTGTGTGTGTGTGTGTGTGTGTGTGTGTGTGTTTGTGTGTGTAGGTCTCGCATACAGGGGACAGGGCTGTGAGGTCTGTCTTGCCCCAGGAGTGCCCCCGTCTTGCCCCAAGGAGCTGACTTATTCCTTAGTCAGGGAGATGCAGCCCATGTAAGAAAAATGTGTAGTAATATGGTACATAGTATCTGGAGATATTAACTCTCTTGTTCCTTCCAATCTCATCTGGGGTTTCTGGTATTTTCCATGCCTCGCGCTGCCGGCGTGCATGAGTGGAGGGGGTACCCGGAGAAGCTTCACGGGGCCCGCTACTGCCAAGTGTCTAAGCTGTGTTCCTGTGGATGCCTTCCTTCCTGCCTCCTGTCAATCCATAACTCCCAATCGGGTGGGTACGTGGCTAATTCTCCGTCAGCACCTCCCAAATCCGTCCCCTCTCCACCCCCATGTTCTGGCATAAGTCCGTGCTCCGCAGAGCTCAGCTCTCCATGTGGGAAGGCCATTGTCCTTCGGAATTCTGAGCGATCGAGTTCTTAAAACAGCCTGGAGAATCAGCACAAAGCCCACCTGAGAGCCGGAAGAGCGTGAACTTGGATTTGGATTTGGGGTGGGGAAGGCCCCGCTGCCGGAAACCGGGGGGTGAGGGAGAGTGGCCACCGCTCATGGCGGTCTGCAGAAATGGCTTGTGTCCACTGTGATGGTCATCTGAGAGGTAGCATTTTGAGGAAAGGGAAACTTCCACTGATTTTGAAAGCGAGATGATGGGAGCCTTGTGGGTTCTGGGAAGTACGGGAACGGCCATGTCCTAATGGTATAATAGCGTCCCACAGGAGGGGTGCCAGATGAGAGGCAGTGTAGATGGGAAGCTTGCAGGGATTTTTTAGGAAGAAGAGAGGTCACTCTTCTCTGGTCCAGGAGGGTGACAGGAGGGAGGCAGACCTGCAAACCTGGGCTTTGAGGAGGGGCGGAGTGGGGAGATTAGGAGGAGAGAAATGTCCAGGAGGGGTTATGACACCCTGAAGGTGTGAGAGAAGGGGCGGTCACAGAGCAATGGGGACACCACGATGTCTCTTCTGATGGCAGCAAATCCTGTGCTAGAGAACAACAGAGAAGGCGGTCTGGGCAGGTTGGGGCGTCCTCAAAGCCTGGCTGGAGATGGGGTCCAGTGGTGAAGGAGGCTCCCCAGAGAGGAGGCCCGAGTCTGCACTGCGCCTGGCCCGGGGCTGGCAGGGAGCTGAACAGGAAGATCTCAGCCGAGAGACAACCTGGAGGGGAGCCTATAGGCTCTAGGCTGTGGGAGGCGGGGGGGCTGGCATGGTGAGGAAAAGAGCAGCAGCTTGGGAAGGCCACCGTGGGAGGTCACTTCACGGGCTCAGAAAAATACTTGAGACTTGCAGTCATCACACACAACTCCGACTTTGTGCCCCGGGCTGGTGATTTCTCATTGTTCTGTGACTTTGGTTTCAGTTTTGTAATGAGTGTTCATGAACCCCAGCACAGTGAAACCCAAAACCTCTCTTGAAGGAGCAGAATGGAACATAGAACTCTCAAGACGAAGCTTCCTGCATCTCCGGAGGCCCATTATTTCTCTCGGGGCTGTAGACTGACCTTGACCTTGGGGTGTCTCCTCTACCTGTGCTGCTGCCTGCCTGGGGCCTCCCTGACATCTAGGAGAGAGCCACATCTGGGGGGAGGTGTTCCGTTGAGCTCCGGTGACATACATTTCTGTGATCACAGACTTTTTAACAATCGCTCTGGGGATGGTGATTTTTTGGGGTGCAGCCCTGGCAACGGTTTTGTTTCTGGGCTGGTGATTCACGATGACTGGACAGGTTGGGGATGAGATGATGTCTTTTTTTTTTTTTTTTTTTCCTTTGGCATGAGATCTCTTCTAAGTAAATGAACAGCCTACTTTCAAAAATGCTGCAGGGGAAGACACACGAGCACGTGTGTTTGCTCTGAGTACCACAGCTTGCCTGCATGCCCACCACCACTTTCAGGCACACCGTGGTCCCCCTGCGGTCCCCACCACCGGCTGACCCCCCTGGTGCTCACTGTGAGAACAATGCGAGGCATTAGTGGCAAACCCACCACCCTTCCTCCCCTGCACGCTTCCGACAGCCAGCAGAAATCAATAAATTAAGATAAGGAAAATGACGTTTGGCTTTGTCTGGGCTTGGCTGTCAGAGATCTACCACCGCCGTGTTGGGGTTGAATGGAGATTCTGTTTCCTTCTCTGACTCTAAACTCAAAGGCCGATTCCGGCTTTCCTGTTGGGACCCACGCTCACCAGACGGTTCTGACATTTTGACTTACTGATCAACTTGTTTTGTGTTTTAAAGATTTATTTATTTACTTGAGAGATGAAGAGAGAGAGATCACAAGCCGGGGCAGGGGGCAGAGGGAGAAGCAGACTCCCGGCTGACCAGGGAGGCCAGTGTGGGACTTGATCCAAGGACCCTGAGATCATGATCCCAGACAAAGGCAGACGGTTCACCGACTGAGTCACCTGGGTGCCCTATTTTTTTTTTAAACCACCGTTTTTTAAAAAGTTAAGCGCATGCGTGCACACACACTTATAGGGGAAAAAAACCCATGAAAACCAGCCAGCCCTGTGTAAGAGCCGACTGAGCACAAAGCCTTACCTTCCCAGAGCAAGGGCCAGGACAAAAGTTCTTAGTGTAGCTGGTTAAAACAGATCCAATTTTTACTCGTTTATAGTCCTGCATAGGCCGTTAACACTTTGTTTCCTTAGAGGATGAGTACGTCCTGGAGTTCTTCCATAAAGACACACCATCTCCCTCTCAGAGAAAAGCAAGCCGGAGGGTTGCAGGCAAGACAAGTCAGGGAGCCCAGGCGGTTGGAACCGACACTCGGTAGAAAGGAGCCTGGCTTCCCGGTGCAGCTTTGAAAAGGCCCCTGTGTGTCTCTAATGCTGGATGGGTCCTTGGGGCTCCCCGGCCTTTGTCCCTGGATGGTCACTAAGTGCCCAGAGCAGGAGAACAGAACGTCTTTGAGATAGTCTTGAGCGCTGGTTCTGAGACTACTGTTAACACAATCCTGGCTGAAGGGTGAAGTTTTCTTCTGCTGCAATTTCTGATTTAAGATAAGGCAGTGGAGCCTGAAGTTGGCAGTGTGATGGGACACTACTTGGCCAGCCTCTCTTTTCTGCAGGAACCTCAGTCTTTGCTTCTGGGTCTCAGAATTTGCTCAGCTAAGGCCAGAGGCCATGGGGGCACCAAGTGAGACCTCTGGGTTAGGTGCTGATGTGGGAGGAGCTGCCGAGTTTATACATAGTTTATCCACACCTGCTGGGGATTGTGCTGCGTTTGCTTGGAGGGAAAGGTGCACGCTTATTAGGTAATGAGGAATGAATGGTACCCTCCAGTGAGCCCAACTCTAGAAAGCTCCTGGGCCTCGAGAACCCATTTGCTGGGCATGCACACATGGGTCATGGGGCCTGGGACTGTTATCTTGGGTAGGCCCACAGGTATGTTTGCAGAGGACCAAACGGTCCCTGTTTTGAAGGCCATATGTCTTTGTCACAGCTACTCCTCTCGGTAGCCACAGGTGAATGGCATGGCTGTGTTCCAACAAAACTTTATTTACAAAACAGGTGCTGGCCAGATTTGGTCCACTTGCTTACTGACCAGATTTTTCCTCTGAACTTTTAAAGGGCAGGAACAAGTTCTTATTTATGTTCGCCTCTCTGGTGTCTCTCATGGGACCTGATTCATGGTACGAGTGCAGTAATGCTCCATGAAGATCTTCCGGACACAGACCTGCAGATAGGTGCAGGGATCTTACAACGAATCCCCGGATATACAGATATGCGGGCAGCTTATATTCCCGTTCTGTTATCCTTTCAATTCCCTCCCTTCCCTCTTCTCTTTTTCCTTTTCTTTTCTCATATCCCTAAAAATTTCTTATGCATTTTCTATGTGCCAGATACTATGCTAGGCTGTGGATAACAGGTAAATATAAAAAGCAACACATGCCATTTGTCTTCAAGGAGCTTATAGTTCAGTAGCTGAACCCAGGGAAGGAAAAAAACCAGATAAATGAAGAATTTAATGAAGTAGAAAACAAATAGAAAATATCAACAAAATCAAAAGCTAGATTATTTGGAAAGAATAATAACATTGATTAAAAAAGTAAACCCTAGCAAGGTTGGACAGGAGGGAAAAAAAGGAAAAGGTAACCATTGTCAGACGTGATAAGGAGACATCGCAACAGAGCCCACCTTCCTTAAAATGCCATTGCCTTTGAAAATTTAGACAAACGGGTAAATTCCTAAACAACACAGTTTATCAAAATGGACACTAGAAAAAATATGAATCTTAACGAGTCTAAGACTAAGCAAAGTTAACTAAGTTAAGTCTAAACTAAACTAGTCGATGAAACAAATCCAATCTGTAATCTGAAACGTTTCCACAAGGAAAACCCCAGGCTTGGAGGTCATACCTGCGCCAGTGTTCAAGTCCAAGAAGGCTCATGGCAGCCCTAAGTATACCAGCCCTAACCTGGGAACGACCCACATGTCCAACAAGATGGAACATGAGGAGAAAACAGAGCCATGAAATGTTGGCCCCTTGCCCTGAAGCAGTGTGCACTCCTGGTATGCTCGGTTGTACAGGGAAGTGTTTTCTCCGGAGAGGTGCCATTGCATGGAGGAGAGAGAGAGAGAGAGAGAGAGAGAGAGAGAGAGAGCACGAGATCTCTGCTGTGGATCTGTTGGGAAGGACAGGCAGGGGGAGCAAGGTGGCCAGAGATACTTGAGTGGGAGAGAAGGCTGTGTTTTTCCCTGGCTTGCCGGCTGTTGTGTCCTGGGGAGGTGGTTTCCCCTAACAAGGCCACAGACTGTGGCGGGATCCCCATGACGACAGGATCCCCCAGGAGCTGCTTAGCTGTGCAGCCGGTAGGGACTATTTCTGTTCAAGGCCCAGGACAGGAGGAGGCTGTGGGAGGTCTGGCCTGTGCTGGCTGCCCCTTTCAAGAAGCTGGCTCAGACTGGCTGCGGGTGAGCCCCGGGATGGATGGTAGGAGCTGGGGGAAGTGCTGACTACAGCCGAGGTGGCAACAGGGGTGAAGGCTGAGCGAGAAAGAGCCTCAGCTGTTAGGAGCAGGACCTCCCCTCCCCAGGAGAGCAGATAGAGCAGAGCCCATCAGAAGGCAGTACAGCTTGGGGCTGAGTCCAAACAGGCCAGGCCCAGAGAGCAAGGTGGCAGTGGGGGTCCCTGGAGACCCTGAGCAGGCGAACGCCCCTTTCCTCCAGCAGGTACACTTTGTACCCAGGTATGGAAAAACATGGATTTTCCTTTGTGTTGCGTGGAGTGTGGGTTTACGGGGACATCTCATAACCCCAGGAAGATGAAGTTCCAAAAACTGGGCAACACATTGTTCTCTCGCTGTTCCCATGCAGAGGATGAGGATAAGACGGGCGGAGGACAGAGAGAGTGCTGTGCAAGAAGCCGTGTTCGAGGACCTTCCTCCTGACCTCGCTCCTGGTGTGGCCCCCAGGCAGGAGACACCAGACAAGCACAGGGGGTCACGGAACCAGGGCTGTGTTCTCAGGGGGCATCTCCCAAGTTGGTGTTTTTAGTTCAAGGTTCTTGGGTTCTACTCCTGTGCTTACACACATTCCTGTGTGGGGACATGATCCTGTTGGACTTTTTGAGGGTTCAGGAGAAGCTGAGCTTCTAGAAACTGAACAGAACACGGAGCTGCAAAGGTCTGAACAACGTTCTAGATTCCAGCTCCCACAACCAGACACCACTTTCCGGGGCCGCAGGACCCGGGTGCAGGCAGGACGAGGCCTGCTGTCCCTTGGGTCCCTCGGGTTAATCAGCCCAAAGAAATGGCTCCTCGGGAAGGGGAGCTGGGGATCAAGCAGGCGACTGTGTGAGTCTGGGAGACGGGACACTGCCCAGGTCTCCTTTTGGAGACAGCCCCTCAGCCCCTGGTGAGTCAGTGAGCTTTGGTGGTCTGTGTCCCAGGTGCTGCCACCAGGGAGAGCCAAGGACACTCGTGAGGGAGTTGGCTCCCTGTCTTTTCATACAAGCCCTGGGCCAGTACGTCCCACGAGGGACAAAGCAGGAAGGGGGAGAAGGGGAGGCAGAGCCGCCCAGGTAAGTCAGAGGGAGGGCCTAGGCACGAAGCTTCACCACAGGGAGTCTGGGGGCTCTGAAGGGGGGAGAGGAGCGAGGCCAGGGCCAGCTGGCTCGGGGAGAGGAAGGGCACAGGGGTGGGCAGGGGAGGCCAATCTGAGGGCAGGCAGGCTCTCAGGTGGGCCGAGAGGCTAGGCGGCTCCGTGGAGGGACTTAGAAACCAGGAACAGGATGCGAGAAAGGATGGGGATGGAGGCCTCTTCCCTGAGAAGGAACAATGGCCATTCTTCCACTGAAGCTGACACTCCGTGAGAGAGGAAAGGCCTCCTGGTAGAGGGGCGGGGCAGCTTAAGGAGAGACTGGGAAGGGAAGGGGCCCCAGATGCTTGTGCTGACCCAGGCCAGCTCAGCCAGGCCTTCCTGGACCCGGAGACGGACGTGCACCCCGGCCAGCCCCTGCGGATGGCTTCACCTGCGTGTGACTTTACGGGGCTCCACCGACTCGACTCCCATCCCTGCTTTGCAGCCCCCCAGGACCCCGAGGGGCAGGCTGGGCCAGGACGCCGGGAAGCTGCCCCGGGCCAGGGTCTCACGTGCTGTGTCGTGTGGTTCTGTGAGACTTACCATCTATACACACGGGAAGAAGGATTTCCCAGAAAAAATAGAGGAAGCAGGCCAATGTAATCAACGCGCACAAACCCCTCCTCTTTCCAAATATGCGCCTATCTCCAAAACAATCAAAACTGCCCCATTAAATAACACTTGTTCAGTACAAAGGAAGTGCGGCATGATGGGATCGCACGCCGGTTCCAAGTAAAACATTCCCGATTGTTCGGCGGGCAACAATGAACAAAAAAGCTGAATGGCATTCACACGTGAGTTCTGCTCAGGGCCAGCCCTTCAGCACGCCTGAGCGCCCAGCGCAGGGGTCACTCGGTGCCTCTCTCACGGTCACCTCCGGGGAGAGGCTGGCCCTGGATTGAGGCGGGTTGGAACCAGGCTGGGGCCTCCAGAGCAGGTCCTGGCCTAACTGGCCATCCGTGTCCTGGGCTGCTCCCTGCTCCTGGTGCCTTGGGCCTTTCCACTACCTGCCCCTGGTCCGGCCCTCTATCCCCGCAGCGTGAGGCGGGCTCTGGGCCAAGAATGGCTATTGGCATATGACTGGCACAGGCCGGCAGCTGGCAGCGATCGGAGACGGTAGTCAGGGGCTGAAGGCAGCTGAAAGGAGGGAGCGGCCTTCGTTCTTGCCCAGAGAAGGGTTTGGGGGCCTCAAGGACAGTCCTATCATCTGTGGTGGCTGAACTGTGTCCCCCCTCACCCCAAATTCGTGCATCAAAACCCCAACCCTCATTGTGACTGTATTTGGAGATCAGGCCTTTATGGAGGTAATTAAGGTGAATGGGGTCCTAAGGGTGGGGACCTGGTCCCATAGGATTAGTGTCCCTGTAAGAAGAGACACCAGAGAGCCCAGCTCTCACGGCCCCGCCCACGGTCTCCGTGTGAGGTCACAAGGAGAAGGTGGCCTTCTACAAGCCAGGAGGCGGGATATCACCAGGAACCTAAGGACCAGCAGCTTGACCTCGGGCTTCCAGCCTCCAGAGCTGTGAGGGATAAGTGTCCACTGTTGGTGCCACGCAGTCTGTGGTATTCGGCTATGGCAGCCCGAGCAACTGAAGACGTCATCCAACAATGAACCGGAAAGCCAAAGGGACCTGGAGGTCTTGGGGGCAAGCGGACCCTCCAGGCTACCTGAGGCATCTGTCTGCCAGGCCGTGGGGGCTGCCACCCCCAGATCCCACCCAGGGTCGTGGCCAGTGAATGCACACGTGTGCAAGCATGAGCCGGGCCGGCTGCTGCGTGCCCTGGCTGAGGCCCTAGAACACGGAGCCTTCTCTGACTCGTCCCCGGGCTGGCCGAGCGTCCCTCGCCTTGGGCCTTAAGGCTGGCGTGACTCCCGTGCGGGCCTCGTCCCAGGCGGCCCCAGGCGGGCGGTAAACAGCAGGGAGAGATAAATTCTTCATAAACGGAGTCCCGTTTTCATGCAAATGTGCCTGCGAGTACAGACCGGAGGGGCACGAGCTACAGGATATTTATGACAGAAGCAGGACTGTTTGGAAACAGACGTTTTATTAGGTTCCCGGGAGGCACCAGCTGCTCCTCTAACATTTCTATTTCAGGGCTTTCTGTAGGAAAGCAGTCGCTCTATAAATAGTAGGGTGAGCGGAGTCTGGGAGGGGCTGTTAGGGTGCCGGGAGGCTGGGGTCCGAGGCTGGGAAACCCTGCGGCAATGTCCCCGGCCTTGGGGCTGTCTCCTTTCCGGGTGACCATTTTGGCGTTTCAGACTCTTCTTTGGGTAATATCTCCACGCCTGTCTCTGGGCTTCTTACTCTCTTCTTTTTCAATCTTTCAGATGCTTTCCTTTGCTTTGTATTTTCAAAGAACCTTGTCCCTCGGAAGAGTTGCGAGACAGGACAAGGAGCATCTGTATACATTTCCTACAGGCTTACAAGGGAACGTTTTGCTTTCTCTCTCTCTATCTCTCTCCAGATACGTATTATTCATGTCTTTTGAGGAGCTGCTTGAGATTATGTTGCAGACAACACAGCTTTTCACCCTGAAATGCTTCGGCAAATATCTCCTAGGAGGGACTTTCTCTTACATAACCAGGACACGATGATCTCATCCAACGCCATGATCTAATGTGAAGTCAATATTCACATCTCACCAATGAACGTCCCGATACTGATTTTATAATATTCCCCACCCTCCATCCACGATCCAGTCCAGACTCGTTTACTGCGTTTTCTTGTCCCGTCTCTTATGTCTCCTTGAAGCTGCAAGGATTGTTTCTATAGTTTTTCTTTGAATTTCACAGCCATTGATATTTCGGTCAGGACCTGGAAAGGGAAGCAGAATGGTTAGCAACGGAATTGGGGATTGATTAGAAAGAAGAGCCCTTATCCCATGATGGGAGAGGTCAGGGAAGTGAGCTTCTTAGAGGGGGTTACTGAGGGGATCAGAAGAAAGTGCTCAGTCGGGACCACACAGGGGAGCTAGGAAGATGTCTAGGGAGGGCTATTCTCTGAGGGAGTTTTGGGCCTGGTGTCTCTGGCAGTGAGCAAGGCAGGCATTTAGGAAAAGAAGTGGTATAAAGTGGGAGAGGACAGAATGGTCCCCACGGGGACACAGTGGCTTAGGTCTGTCCCCACTGCACCTACAGGAGAAGCCAGTGTCCTTCACCACAGAGCTGCACCCACACCTGGCCTAGGACATGGAGGTGCCGTGGGAGCCGAGATGCCATGAATGCATGAAAATGGAGGTGAGCTGGCGGATGGTGGTGGGGACCTCAGCATTCTTCCAAGCACAGTGGTGGCTACTTCCCCTCTGCCTTTCTGATTGCGTGCACATTTTTCCCTTGGCCTGCGAGCCATCTTCCCTCCCCACAGGCTCCCCTCTCCTCCTATGAAAATGAGTCTAACAGCCGTAGGATAGTTGGACGTCCTTGTCCATGGACGTGCTCCCTCACGGGGCTGAGTCCCCACCAAGCCCAGCGCAGCCCGTTCCATCCTCTTCATGCTTTCTTCCCCTCAATCGCACTGCCTGCTCTCTGGCTCCTCTTCCCCCTGAGACTGGGAGCACTTCCTGGGAGGACGGCCCCTTCCTGGGAGGATCCAGCCCGATGCCCCACACAGAGGGTTCACGCGGAAGCTAGTGGGTCAACGAAGGGGCTCATTGGTGCCTGGGCTGTTCTAGAAACCATCTAAGGAGACTTGGGTGATGACTTGTACTTTTAGCTCCTTGCTATGAGGAGTGGCTTTAGGGATGGGGCCACAGACCCCTTCCCTAAAAAAAAGAGGGGACAAAGAAGAGACCAAAAAAAAAAAAAAATGCAGCCACAGGACACAGGACACTTCTGCTGGTCTTTCATTATCGACAGCCTACACGGCCATCTCTGGCTGCAAGAAAGGATGGATTATGATCTTTATTCTGGGTTGCCACGTGCCCAGGTGAAAAGGCTATGCAGATGGTTCGGTCAGGCCACCGGCGGTCTTTGGCACGGTGGTATTTGCGGGGAGGTCACGTGTCTTCTTCCTCACTCCCTCTTTCATGTGCAGGATGGGAAGCGAGTGGAAGGTCCCAAGCCCTGTGTTCCTATGCAGGGTCATTTTTAGCTCTTCCTGGGAGTGGGGCGAGCTGGCGGCCACGTACTCTGATTGAATTACTCGTGTCGAATGGCTCGAGGTTGTCCACGAAGCAAATACTGAACCCAAGGGAAATCTGTCGGGGTTTAAAGGCAGTGCTGAGCAAGGACTGTGTTAGGTGTTCATGGCAGGGCCCTGGGTTTTGCTGCATGGTGATTGAAAGCACATTTACTCTAGGGTGGGAATTTTAAATCTCCTTTTAAAAGCATGAGTCTCATGGGAGTGTGTCGGAGGGAGGGAACCGCTCCCCCGAGAGCAGTTTTGTAACTACTTGTAGCTGAATTTATTTTGTTTTGCTGAAGTATGCCAGCCTGGACATTTCCTCTTGTTCTCATGCTTTTGGACTCAAGCATGCAGAAAGCACACTTGCCTCTGGGAAGTCCAGCCAGCAGGATGGGAATGAGGGACTCCCGCTTGCTGTGTCCAGAGGTTGAATCACCTTGCTTTGGCGTGGTCTGTGCTGGGGATGGGGAACTGGGACATAGGGGAGAGGCAAATGCTGCTGGTAATGGAAATGCAAAGGGCTGTTGTCTCAGCCAAATCACACTTGAACATGAACTGCTGCTGTTTATTCAAGTTGGCTCCCCCACGTCCTGTGTCTTGGGGCCTGGGCTACTCCCCTCACAGCCACAGATGCTGTTCCGTGGGCTCTGTGCACGGGGGTGTGCCACTGGGCTGGGCTTCATTGATTTGGCTGCCTCAGTTTCCCTGTGAGCCCTCACACTCTTTGTCAGGAAACGCACACGGGAACGTATACAGTGTAAGTCAGTCATCGGCGTGCACAACATCCCAAAGCAGCAGAAACTGCCATCGACCGAGTGCGCACCATATTCTAGGTCCCAAATGTCAGAGCTCTCAGCACCCTGACAACAACCCTGAAAGGAAGGGTTTGTTTTCTCACGTTGGAGATCAGGAGAACGAGGTTGGAGTGCTGGAGCCTCTTACCTCCAGGTGTGTGTCTGATGGGGTTTGGGGGCTGGTGGGATTCTCAAATTGGGGAGCGGCCTAGCCTGTGAATGCGACCTCGGGGCCTCAGAGCAGGAGACAGAGGTGCTCTGGCTCAGAGGTGGGAGCCTTGCGGGCTGGGAAATGGAGCGTCTCCTCCCTCTGCAGACTAAGTGGCCAGAGCAGCCTTCTCGCCATCAGGAGCAACTGCTGTGCTCGACAAATGTCCTCCGGCTTATCCAGTCCCTGTTTTCCTGTGATTTTCATGTTTATGTCAAGGCCACACTCGCACTCCAGCTTTGGGGTGGAATGAAGAATTTAGCCCTTCCTTCCTGAGTTTTCCCCTTTGTGTCCACACCCGCAGTTGGACCCTTAACCATTCCGGTGTGTTGGTTGGTCTACTGTTTTGCCAGCCTCTGGAGGGGGCACCTCTGCCTGGCATAGCAGAGAGTGACAAATTCTTAAAGGCTGGTTGATAGATTTATTTTTTAAAAATTTTTTTGAAAATATTTTATTTATTTGAGAGCGAGTGAGAGAGAGCAGAAGAGAGGCGAGGATCAGAGGGAGAAGCAGACTCTTTGATGACTGGGGAGCCTTATACAGGGTTCCATCCTGGGACTCATCCGGGATCATGATCTGAGTTGAAGGCAGACTCTCAACCGACTGAGCCACCCAGGCACCCTGATAAATTCAGTAATAAAAAAAGTTACTTCCTCATCTCTGTGTCTTCTACAAAGCAGCATTTTAATTCCATTAACAATTCATTTTTTTCTCCTATGTCTAGTGGGAGAAACCTCACAGTGTTTAGGCTTTATTGTTCTGCTGAGCTATTCACAGGCCAATGTATTTGCTACTGCATAAGTCCATGTATTTCCCTTTTTTCAGGCATAGAATCATGCAGATGGCAATTGTACTAAACCAACAGAACAGAGACCCCACTTTACTCCCGGGTACAATCCAGGGAATTCTTTTCCACTACATAAACAGTTATTTTTACATCTCCATACATAAAGTAGTTGGCAACATGTTTTAGGGCGTTCCCACATTCCATCCAGCTGATTCTCCACATGTCTAAGGCACGTACTCTGTGATGGGCATTATTGAAAATGTGCATATTATGATCCCTGCCCTGAAGGAGCTTACGATCCAGCTGAGAGTCATGACAAAAAAACAACAGAGAGCCACAAAGACAATACAGTATCAAGACCTAAATTTAAACTGCAGGTTGGGATCCATTGGTGGGTGGGTTATAATATTAGTTTAAGGGATCACAGGCAGCATTAAAAAAAGGAAAATAAGTAAAATAGGAAAGATGAACACATATATGACGTAGTAAGCTTAAGAAGTTTTTGTTTTTTTTTTTTTTTTTTTTTTTTAAAGATTTTATTTGTTATTTGACAGAGAGAGATCACTAGTAGACAGAGAGGCAGGCAGAGAGAGAGAGAGAGAGGGAAGCAGGCTCCCTGCCGAGCAGAGAGCCCGATGCGGGACTCGATCCCAGGACCCTGAGATCATGACCTGAGCTGAAGGCAGCGGCTTAACCCACTGAGCCACCCAGGCGCCCCAAGAAGTTTTTGATAAAGATTTGGTTCTGTTTTATATATAAATATGGTTTCTTACTCTAGGTCATGGCCAAATACACTTGAACATTTTCAATAAGATGTGTGCGAGATGAGCAGAGGCAACTGTGTGAAGGGACCTACGTGAGACGTGGGAGTTCTTTTTTTTTTTTTTTTAAGATTTATTTATTTATTTCAGAGAGAGAGATCACAAGCAGGAGGGCAGAGAGAGAGAGAGAGAGAGAGAGAGAGAGACTCTCAAGCAGACTCTGAGCTGAGTGCGGAGCCCAATGTGGGGCTTGATCTCATGACCCTGAGATCGAGACTTGAGCTGAAATCAAGAGTCGGACACTTAATCAATGACACCACCAAGGGGCCCCAAGACGTAGGAGTTCTTAACTTGTGTTTAAGTCACGGACTCTTTTTTTTTTTTTTTTAAGATTTTATTTATTTGACACAGAGAGAGAGAGAGTACAACAGGGGGAACAGCAGGCAGAGGGAGAAGGAGAAGCAGGCTCCCTGCTGAGCAGAGAACCCGATGCTGGACTCGATCCCAGGACCTCGGGATCATGACCTGAGCTGAAGGCAGATGCTTAACCGAGTGAGCCACCCAGGCGCCCCAAGTCACAGACTCTTGAGGACCCCCTTTGAAAACTATTGGCAATCACCTTAGAAGACATGCATGTGCCTGGCATTTTGCACATGATCTCGGTGGTTCATGGCCTTTGCAGCCTCCCACAGGCCTTGGTTAAGCCCTTTGATCTAGAGATTCAAGCCAGGAGGGAGGGAGAGGAGAAAGGCTGGAGAGATGGTGGGTCTGTGTTTCCCCAGAGAGAAGATCATCCATCTCTCACAGGAAGTCAACGAAGGCTTCCATGAGAGGAGGAGCTCACAATCAAGTTCATGTTTTAGGAAGACTGTTCTGGAAGCATGAGAGGTCATTGTAATAATTATTTGGGAGATGATAGAGGCAGATAGGAGAGCACAACTGTATCAAGTTTTTAGGATAAAAAAATCATTGGACTTCGTATTTGTTTGGATATGGGGGAAGGGAGAAGGGAGGGGTCTGGGGTGGCCCCTGGGGTTTCAGTCTGAGCAGACAGCCATGCTCATCGCTGAGTCAGGAATAAATATAGAAAAGAAAGCAAGTTTGGGGAGGAGAAGGAGTTTAATTTCATTGTTAAGAGACACGCCTGAGTATATCCAGGGACCTAAGATAGTGTCCCAGCATTCTCTCAATGAAACTAAAGAGAGGGCGCTAAGGAGGGCTACGTTGGTTTGAGGTCGGGGCTGGAGGAGCTGGAAGAGGAGGGGGCTTCAGACTTGGGGGTGGGTATGTTCTTCAGTGGAACTGTTTGGCAATCCTGGGGCAACAGGAGTGTCCCAAAGGCTCTGAAACCCCCAGGGACAGCGGAGATAGCAGACAAGGTGCGCTGGGTGAGCTAGGGCAGCAAGTGAATGACCTGGGGATGAAGCCGGGCCTCTGGAGGCAAGGGGGCCTGTGCCCCTGGACTGGGTTTGCAAATACAAGGAAGGGGCTCGTCCAGCCCAGAAGGGAAGGCCCAGCAGGCCTTGGCAAGGGGGTGTGTGCATGTAGGGCAACGTCTAGCTCCCTCTAGATCTCCAGATGGGGAGTCTGCCCAGCCCCGTGAGCACCTTGGAGGAAGGAGGGCTCTGCACCTTGCGTTGTCTTCCCAGCCAGTGTTCCCACTGCATTTTGTTGTGACTCTGGCCTGCTTCTGATGGCCTAGCCACTGAGTTCCTGATGAGTATTTAGGGTTATTTAGGGCTTGGCACCAAGGCTTTGAACCTGGTGCGTGGTGCTGCCCATCTAGTCCTGACCTCTGCTGGCCTCACCCCATCTGCCCTTGACCCCTGGACTGAGAGTCTGCCAGCCTGTCTGGACCATTGCCCTGTCTCCTCCAGTCCTGTGGCCCGGTGCCTGCTGGTGGGAAACATAGCAGGATCCCCCAGTCTCTTCCAGGCCCCAGAATCTGATCCAAGTGTGTCTGTATCTGGTGTAGAGGAAGGTGGTGTAGTCAGGAATTTCATGCTCCTTCACTTTCGCTAAGTGCTGCTAGGAGTCTGGGTTAGAGTCAAATTTGTATTGGATGCTCTGGTGAGCTCCTTTGCAATTTGTCTGTAGTGTCGCTAACTATATCCAGATGTCAGCACAGCACATGTACCATGGTGCTCTGATCAAAAGCATTCAGTACTAAAAATTTTTCTAATAAGAAAAATGCATAAGGAGAAATTAAATCTCCCTTTTTGTCTGGAACCTACCATAAAGATCCTGCATTATTTACCAACCACAAGAGTGTTTCTTTGGCTGGTACATGTGTCTCTCCTAGCACTTTTTCCAGCGGCTCAGACTTTGGCAAAGTCCCTCACTAGCTTCAGTACCAAGATTAGCCCATTCTCTTTTAGCAGGCAAGAAGCCAAGGCAAATTCAGAATTCTACTAATGCCCCAAAGGAACTAGGTAATGGTCCCGACCTCATGGGGTTGCTGTGAAGATGGCAGGGGACAGTGTGTGGAAAATGTCTAGTATAGTGCCTGGTACTCACCAGAGTCTTGGGCAAGGCCAGCTCTTTTCCCGAAGAGGGTCATGTAATACTCAAACCAACGAATTTTTACATCAGCTGGGTCAGGTACATTGAAGTCTCTGGTGTGGGTTTGTCTGTAGTTGAGACATTGATTAAAAGTCTCGAGAACATTGTGGAAGAAAAGAAGCAGGGAGGAGGAATGGTAGTTGCAGAGCCGAGAGTCTGAATCCTGGACTGACTTCTTTCTCCTTCCCTGAGCGACCTTAGGCAAGGAATGTAGAGTTGAGTCTTGAATAACACAAGGGTTAGGATTGCCAACCCTGCTCACAGTCGAATATCTGCATGTAATTTTTGATTCCCCCGAAACTTAACTACTCATAGCCTGCTATTGACCCAAAGTCTTACCAATTGATTGATTGATTGATTAACACGTTTTATATGTGAGATGTATTACATACTGTACTCTTATAATAAAGTAAGTTAGAGAAAAGAAAATGCTATAAAGAAAATCATAAGGAGAGGCACCTGACTGGCTCAGTCGGTTAAGCGTCTGCCTTTGGCTCAGGTCATGATCCCGAGGTTCTGGGATCAAGCCCTGCATTGGGCTCCCTGCTCAGTGGGGATTCTGTAAATAAATAAATAAATAAATAAATAAATAAATAAAGTCTTTTTTTTTTTTTTTAAAGAAAATCATAAGGAAGAGAAAATACATTCATGTTTCTATAGTGTAAGAAATCCACATGTAAGCGGAACCCCACAATTCAAACCCTTGTCTGAGGGACAACGGTACCTTTTTGAGTCTCGGGGTTTTCATTCGAAATGGGAATGATGCCTTTCTCAGAGGGCTGTGGGGAAAAGAAAGAACACTGGCCAACGGCTGTTTATTAAGTAGCAATTACTATTATTACTGTGACCTGTCTTGCTTCTTGCAACAAGCTGTCTCCAGCACGTCACATGCTCAAACGTCTTCTTCGGCGTAACAAAGTTGTTTTACTGTAGGTGCGGATGATTTGTTCATTCGTTCATCTAACAACTGCGGATTGAGTACCTGCTACGTTCTATGTGCTGGGGATCCGCGGTCAGCAAAGCTCTGGCCTTTTTCCCATCTTATCCCAGTGAAAGCAGGCAGACGGCAGGCGTGTGGTAGGTCCACACTACCTGTATAGGTGATTAATGACAGGTTCATCATGGAGATCCCAAATCGGACTTCCCCAAACTCGGGGAGCCAGTGGCATCAGAAATCCATGGTCTTTCTGCCTACGCAGGCTCTTCCTGGTTGGGATGACTGCTTGTGGCTCACACCCGGGACCTTCCCCGAGCCCATCCTTTTGGTTCGGTCCTTGCCTTCCCCAGGCTTAGCAAACTCTGTTGCTCTGTGGCTCCCTAGCTGTGGCTTTACTCCCTTTCCAGGTGATGGATACCCCCCGAGCTTGAAGGGAACAGCCAACTTCTCTTGAGAAATAACCCAGGAAACTAAATTGTGCTTCTGGCCGTACGGACGACATTCTAGAGAGTTCTGATTCTTGTTTTCAGACCAAGGCATCTCCTTTATGTTTCACTCAGTCATCCCTCAAGCTTGTCAGGTGCTCTCACACTGTGAGGTTTCTGTTAATGAAGTTCCCGGAGCCTGGCATCTGCTTTCCCCACCTACTAAATCCTATCCATTCGTCTGGGCTCAGCCAGATAATCCCTCTGTGGCAGAGAATGTGACCCATTCCCCGATATCCATCCTCTTCTGATTCTGGTGGTCACAGAACCCCTGAGCTTGAGCTGGATTCATAGCTAAAAGCAAAACATTCTCAGGCTTCCTCAAAGCTCAGTGCAGCTATGGAGCCTGGGACTGGCTCCTTCCACACTTCTTGCTGGTGGGAATGGGGACTTGGTGTCAGGACTCAGTATCTTGGCACAGCAGCAAGCTGGAAGGAAGGTGCCTGGGTTCTTGACAAGGTGCAGCTGCCCCGTCAGTCCTGGACTCCTGGTGTTCAAGCAATAATCTGAGGGAAAATCAATGTCCTCGCTCCCCCTCTCTTTCTCTCTTTCTCAAGCTATTGTTACTTGGTTTTCATTAGAGAATCCAAAAACTGATATCCTCAAAACTCACCCTGTTCTGTGAGGTCCTCCCAACCTGCCTCTGTATTCCCAAAGAGTGTGATTTTGTCTCAGTTCGAATTGTCCCTTGTCTGTTTGGGAACCTAGAAATTTCTGTGAGCTTATAGTCCTTGATGACATAAGCCTCTGGAGAGTAGGAACCTGTCTTATTAGATATGGAACCCCGCCCTCAATAACCAGCACAGCATTTGGCCTGTATCCTTCATGCATTTAAAGAATGTCTGCTCAGTGCATTTTTTGGTGACTGGAGAGTGATTCCCTGCTTCTCTTGGACTAAAAATACTCTCTTTCTAAAGCATCCTGGCCCAATAGAAATATAAAGCAAACGTATTTAATTTCGCATTTTCTCGTAGCTGTGTTTAAAAAAAAATGCAAAAGGAACCTAGTGAAATTAATTTTAGTTTTATGTTTCATTTAGCCCTATATATTGAAATGTTGTCCCTTCCACAAGTAATCAATATAAAAATTATTACCTAGAGTGTTTTTCATTCTTTTTCTCATATTAAGCCTTTGGAATCTGGTACGTATTGTACACTTTCAGCACATCTCAATTCCAACCAGCCACTTTTCAAGTGCTCAATGGCCACCCGTGGTGAGTGGATACTGTACCAGGCAGCATAGCTTGAGGGGACCTTGAGCCAGCCCTAGAAGTTTGGGGGCAATTTGGATGGGATGGAAGGGCATGGGAGGAATGCTGAGAGGCAGAAACAGAGAGTCTTTTTCTTTCTTCCTTCCTTTTTTGTTTTTTAAGATTTTATTTATTTATTTCTCTCTCTCTCTCTCTCTCTCACACACACACACACACACACACACACACACACACACACACAGGGAGAGAGAACAAGCAGGGGGAGCAGGAGAGGGAGAAGCAGACTCCCCGCTCAATCCCAGGACCCTGGGATCATGACCAAAGGCAGACACTTAACCTACCGAGCCACCCAGGCTTCCCAAGGAGTCTTTATCTAATGGTTTTGTAGAACTTGCTAGACACAGGGCTCTGCAATAGACAGGGGCTCTCAGTGAATCTTAGTAACGGTTGAGTGACTCTGATGTCGAAAGATTAAGGTGGGAAGACAAAGAACCACTGACAAAACTAAAGAAGAAATGGAATCAGAAGAGAGGAGCTCTGGGGGTCATTGAGGTCAAACTCTGGGCATATCTAACAATATAATGAATGAGGACCCAGCCTTGACCGAGAGACAGGGTGGCATGGGGCTGGGTTTTCACCACTGCTGCCTAAGTGACCTTAGATGAGCCATTTCAACTCTCTGAGACTCAGTTTCCTTGGGAAGCCACCTGGAAGCAACACTCTGGTGGGCACAGAGAGAGCTCTTCAAAGGAGCCAGAGTCCCAGTGAATGATAAGGAGAAGCTCGTCGGACCAGCTCTGACAACCTCTAGGCCACCAGACAAGGAAGGCTCCATGGACACCTCACAAGAAGGATATTTTCCCCTAGGGTTATTGAAACAACAGATGGCCTCCATCTAAGGCATCTGGCCAAGGAAGGATTGATTTTGCAAACAGTAGAGACTGACAGGTGGGACAAGGGAGGGGGCAGCCACCAGACAGTGGGGTGGACACAGGCAGTCGTGATACACAGAAGGCAGGAGAGAGACAGTGCCTTTCCTTTTTCTCACGGAAGTCCCTTTGTGGAGCTCTGGGGTCTGCAAGAAATACTGAGTAGATGGGGTATGGAATACCTCAGCAGCCCAGCTGGGTTGTACAAAAAAGAAACGGGGACTCATGACTGTCATACGGGTCATTTGAGGGGGAAGAAGGAAAAGTCCCACGAACCCCCTTAAGGTCTCAGCTTTCCAGTATCTCATACTAAAGTGTGATTTTGGTCTGTATTTATCCAGATAATGGCTTTAACTTTTCATGCACAGATCTGGCCATCAAGGATGTGGACCATTCCCACCAAGGCCATTGTGGGAGGCGGCTAGGCTAGAGGCTGATTTGGAGCCGATTTTAGGAGGGGAAACAGGTCCAAGTGTCCCAAAGCTCAGGGTTCCAATCACCGGAATGTATGGATGTCCAGGGAACAATGGAACGTGTGGTCATGGTGATGGTCTGGGAAATCTGAGTGCCGGATCCACCAGAGAATCTTAGAAACTTATGACTTCGTCCTTGGGAAGCTGCCAGGGTTTCTGGAAATGGCTGTGCTTTTGGGTGAGAGCAGCTGAGCAAATAAATGTGCAGCCTGACACAAAATCACAAAGGCAGTGCTGTGAGTAAGAGGTCGGCCAACCCCAAGGCCAAGTGTGTCCTTGATGGAAAACTAATTCTCAAGGAGGAAGCCTATAACTGGACGAAGTTCCTTCTTGTCTTCTAGCTTGTAGAAACAGCCAGACTTTCCTACCTCATTTCCGTGTGGAGTGTTAGTTTTTTAAGACCTAGCCTGGGCCTCCTGTGCTTCAATGTTTCCTCGTGGTGTTGCGTTAGATGGCGCCATCTTGGATGGAGGGAGAGAATTTCTGCTGTGGCACCTGGGGAGGCACCGGGTTCAACCAAGGCGCTCGACCAACATTTGTGTAAAGGATACATTCATACGTTCACCTCTGAACAGTTCGGGTGAAGTGGCCCGTGGCACCTCCCCCTTCTTCCTTCTGCCCTCATTCCTCATGCCTGGTGGCTCAGTGGGGGCTGGGAGCCTGCCTTTCCTGCCAGAGTCTTTGTCCTGCTTTACTACTCCTACCTTCCACATCGCAGAGAAAATCCAATACACCTGATGAATGTAATCATTCTAGAGTGTTAGGGATTTAATGCTTCACACCCACCCTGAGTGGCTGATGCCGAAGGTTCAGGGCTAAACCAGCTGGTTATGAATGAGGATTCTGCCTGTTACTGACTGTGAGGCTGTGGCCAGTTCACTTCATCTGTCTGAGCCCTAGTTTTCTTATTTGAAAAACAGGGATGCTAATAATTTTTATAGCTACTTCCTGGGGTCCATAGAATTACAGGAGAGGAGGAGCGGGGAGCTCTTGGCACAGTGGCGGACACACTGTCAGCACGCCAGGGCTGTATACCCGGGCAAGAGTCTGAAACTTAGAGACGTGATTTTCTCTTTTGCTTCCAGAGTATGTAAGCTTTCTGTTCATTGCCTGGTGCTGGGGGGAGGAAGCAGAAGGGAAATTGGGATTTATTACAGAAAAAACCCCACCTTCCATTTTAGGGACATCACTTCGAAATAGGGAGCTGGCTGGACAACTTTCATAAATACAGGGCTAGAGCTTGTATTTTATTTATTTTTTATTTTTTATTTATTTTTTAAAGATTTCATTTATTTATTTGACAGAGAGAGAGAGAGAGAGAGAGAGAACACAAGCAGGGGGAGTGGGAGAGGGAGAAGCTGGCTTCCGGCCAAGCAGGGAGCCTGATGCGGGGCTCGACCTCAGGACCCTGGGATCATGACCTGAGCTGAAGGCAGATGCTTAATGATGGAGCCATCCATGTGCCCCTAGAGCTTATATTTTAGACAACAAGGAGAACCATCCATGTGCCCCTAGAGCTTATATTTTAGACAACAAGGAGAACACACACCCTCGACATGGCCATCTGTAGTAGTGCACCAGCAGCGAGTGGTGGTGTTGGTGGCGGTGGCGGCGGCGGCGGCAGTAGGGTCATCTTCCTCTGGTGCAAGCAACACGGCACGCGATCTGCAGATATTTTAAAACAGAATAAAACAAAGCCCAAACTGAGTCTACTTTTTATGATCACCATGCATGGATATTTTTAAGCAAACTCTGGTAAAATAGTCCTCCCCGCAAAAAATAATGTGGTTGCCCTAAGTTCTCAACTGTTGAGTTTTATAACGTATATGTAAACTTATGGGCACACGTTTGTTACTTACCCTTTCCTAAACATTTATATTCTCTGTGAAAGGTGTTGCGGAGAACTCCCAGTGAGGTGGTTGGCCTCCCAAACACATGCTTACCCAGCAGCGATGCTGTTTATTTCAGGAGTAAATTCATAATGATCTGGAAGTATCCAAGCTCACTTAGGATCCCTGTCTCCAACCCCCGAGGTGCAACATATTCCTTTTTAAAAAAAAAATGGTATATCAAGGCGGGGGCTGGGTGGCTCAGTTGGTTGGGCATCCGACTCTTAATTTCAGCTCCGGTCATGATCTCAGGGTTGTGAGATCGAGCCCCAAAACAGGCTCTGCACTCAGTGGGGATCTGCTTGAGATTCTCTCTCTCCCTCTCCCCACCTCAAAAAACGATGTTATCAATTTAATGGAATATTATGTAATTATCAACAAGAAAAAGGTAGGTAGAGCTATATAAAATGATGCAAAAACAATCTCGAATATAATGTTCAACGACGTAAGAAAAATATGAACACTTAAAAATATTTGAAAAGGTGACATGTGTATCTGTTTTATAAATGAATAGTATATCTCTCAAAGGACAAATAAGAAACGCTAGAAGAAAAAGAAGAAAGGGAGTACCGTGATCATAAAGAGCCGCCTCGATTCTGTCACTGTGTGACTGCTGGGAGATTTCATTTAGGTTAAAAATTCAGCTCAGTGGAGCAGAGTGTGGATGGCGAGGTGTAACATTTGTATTTGCTGAGCACAAATGTTAGCTCACAGATGAAATATTTTACTGAGTCCGAGCAATATTTTTCACACTGGCATTTATTTCTCTTTCTAAATTGTTAATTGTTCATTTTAAAGCTAACGAACTCATCAAGAGGGTAACGGCTATTAGTGATTATTATGGGATTCTTAGATGAATAGTTTGGCAGCGCAGAGAGGGGGGTTTTAAAAAATGATTTGCTCTGGGCGTCTGATGCCCTGCATGCCTGACTTTGTAATCAGGACATAAAAATGCTTTTCGGGAATTATTTTTATTTTATCCTCACCAGATTTGCTCAGAAGAGCAATTTAATCAACACTTGTAATCGGTCACCTTTTGGGGCCACTCCAAAGGCTTGCAGTGAATTCAGGAGCATCCTCCTTATTAATCCTATCGATCTGTAAACCATTTTCTCTCCTTACAACAAGCTTCCTTCTTACCGATACTACAGTCGTTATAAAAAGGCCAAATATACAGGTGCTCTGAGGCTGTCTCGGAATGGTAGAGGCCCAGTAAAAGGAGCACCACCAGCAGGCAGGGCACCCTCGTTCCTTCAGTCAAGGGAGAATTTGCGGAGCTCAGAGAGAATCTGAGATCCTGCAGAGGGGCATGGACTCAAAAGGGGAGACCAAGTATAGAGCCACTCCCAGCTGCTATGTTTTCCTACCACGGATCCTGTTTTCCCGCAAGGGGCAGCACTGTGCCTGGCCAGGCACCTGCACAGGAAGGCAGCGCCCCCTCCCACAATTCATGGCAGGCCATTCCTTCTCCCCTGGGTGAGCCTTGCATCCTAGAATTGTGAAGCACCCCTCCCCATCTCCTTTCCAAGACTTCGTGATGGACCGAGGCCTGTGCCAGATGGATTTTAGCCGTGCTGAGGTGTTGTGACCCGCCTGCTGCCTTGGGGGCCAGGAAGGAGCCTGTGCAGCCACAGGTCCTTGTTTGATCGCCTTCTGCTTTGAGCCACATGCTCCCACGTACCCCAGCGGGCCACGCAAATACGATTTAGTAGGTGTGCCCTTTCGTGCGATTTCTCTAGAAGCACTGCCTTGGGGCAACGACAATGCTGTTCTTGGCTGTTTGGGAGACATGGGATCTGTTTTAAACAAGGAAAAGGTGGTTTGACCTGTTTCACTGCCTTTGAGCATACCTGGTGGTCCCATGGCTTCCAGATTAATTTGAGTAAGCAGCGGGCCACCTGTGGACAATGTGCAGCTGGCTGACAACCCACCGTCCCCGGACGTGCGCTGCAGCTGCCCTCTCTACCTCAGGTTGACATTCTGTCTTTGTGAGGTGCTCGGAGGGACTGCAGATCTATCCCTGGGGCAGCACTTTTTCTTCTCGAAACGAAGGGAAGGCTCTGGGGCTCCTGTGCCCTGTGCAGCACGCCATCTACGAGACATCATAATAAGATGGTTGGGACCTCGTTTCTGGAGAGATGGCACCCCCATGCCCAAAAGTGACGGTGACCGTTTCCAGTAGGAGTGACGTGTGAATGACATGTAAGCCAACCGTTCCTCTTGGGGGAATTGCGGGCTATATTCACTTTCTGCCGAGGTTTCGTGGTCTTTTCCGCGTGTAATGAATTGAAGCGCTGGCAGCGCCGAGGGGTCCAAGCCGCAGCATAGTCTGTGGTCCGTCACGTGCAGTCGGTCGACAAACACTTGCGGACTGTCTCTGTGCTGCGTGCGGGGCGTGCTTTCCTCGGCGACACAGCGAGAAGAGCGATGGTAAAGGCTGGGAGAAGTTCCTGTGAACAAAAGCTGGCGGCGTTTTGAAGTTATCTGAGGGGGTTATTTAAAGGGAAATGTAGAATAGCGTCTTCCGTGTTTCTAAGTGTGCGTGGCCTTATGCCCTCCGAACTCGTGGCCTTGCCTCTGACATCTTCGGAGCCCAGGGCAGGAGGACCACCGGGGGCCATCGTGTGTCCCAGTATTTAGGAATGTAAATCAAGCCTACCAATATTTAAATAAAACATGCTGCGTCCTCTTACTTTTAAAAAACACACATTCAGGGGCACCTGGGTGGCTCAGTCATTGGGTGTGTCTGCCTTTGGCTCAGGTCATGGTCTCAGGGTCCTGGGATCGAGCCCTACATCGGGCTCCCTGCTCCGTGGAAGTCTGCTTCTGCCTCTCCCACTCCCCCTGCTTGTGTTCTCTCTCTCGCTGTCTCTCTCTGTCAAAATAGACAAAATCTTAAAAAAAAAAAAAAGCACATTCATAAAGATGAAATGGAAAAATGTGTAAAGGTATACTTTTTACATGACCCAAAGGTAGCAGGTTTAAAAATGGCTAAATTAATTATTATTGCATATTTTTAAATGTTTGAATGACTAACAGCATGAAGGCATGTAATTTTTTTAAAAAAGATTTTAATTATTTACTTGAGAGAGGAGAGAGAGAGTGAGAGAGCATGAGAGGGGAGAGGGTCAGAGGGAGAAGCAGACTCTCTGCTGAGCAGGGAGCCCGATGTGGGACTCGATCCCAGGACTCCAGGATCATGACCTGAGCTGAAGGCAGTCACTTCACCAACTGAGCCACCCAGGTGCCCCGAAGGCATGTAATTTTTAAAAAAGATTTATTTGTTAATTTACATGCATGTAGGGGGAGGGGCAGAGGGAAAGCATCTCCAGCAGACTCCCTGCTGAGTGCAGAGCCAGATGTAGGGCTTGATCTCATGACCCTAAGATCAGGACCTGGGTTGAAACCAAGAGCTGGACACTTAACCCACTAAGCCACCCAGGTGCCCAATGGAGGCATATAATTTGTAATTATTTCATATGTATTTTCTTAAATTTTTGTCTTCATTACGGCATGATCATGAATTCTGTCATTATCGTGAACATGGCCATGTAAGTTTGTTCTATCCACAGCAATGAGCTAAAGGATTTAAAAAATCTAAGTGTATTTAAAATACACAGCGTGCGAGTGTATTTCATAAAAAATGTGAAGTACATGTAAACATATCAAAATTCATTTTTCATCTGTATTTTCAAAGAAAGTTACTTTCTCTTTTTCTTTTTAAAAATTTTTATTTATTTGACAGAGAACAGAAATCACAAGTAGGCAGAGAGGCAGGCAGAGAGAGGAGGAAGCAGGCTCCCTGCTGAGCAGAGAGCCGGATGCGGGGCTCGATCCCAGGACCCTGAGATCACGACCTGAGCCGAAGGCAGAGGCTTAACCACTGAGCCACCCAGGTGCCCTAAAAGTTACTTTTTCTTATAAAACATAAAAATTAAAATGGGAAAGGGAAAATACAGATTATAATTAACATGTGTAAAAATGTTAAAATAAAATTACTTAAAGAAAACTGAATTTTAAGTTTAATTTTCTAAAACTTAAATCTCACTAAATATTCGTGCTAATGATGCTTCCTATTTCTAGTATTCAGCTCTCATCCAGCAGCTAACATAAAGGATGTGTATTTTGCAGCACCGTTGTTACATACATACTGGTTGGAAAGTAACAGGTATTGTGAGGTATCTCGCCATGTTTCTTAGCCGCCCCATGCAATTGTTGCAAATACCACGCTAATTCTCGAGTAGCTCCAGGACCAGGAATTGAAGCAAAGAAACAGATGAGTTGTGGCCCTGGGAAGTGACGTGTCTGAGGAGAAAGAGCTGACACGTGAATTTGCTTGTCTTTTCTCTCCCCTGCATGCATTACTGGTCAAATCCTTTCTGCGCTCTGAACTACCATCCTGCCTCGCATCGGTGGCCCCAGTACAACCTGCAGAACTTCATGGTCCTTGGACACAGTGGATTCTTCTTTTTTCCCAAGGACATAGGGCAGAAGATACAGAGAAGCTTTGGAGAAGCGGTATCCTGGGGCCTGAGCTGTGTTGATCACAGGAGTGGGTGTTTGGGTGATGAGCGAGACTTTGCCAGCCCTGAGCACTGGATCCCCAGCAGCGGAAGGGGCCGTGTGAGCCTTAGCAACGTTGTTCTTGTGAGTGTCCAAGGCACGGGTCTCAGGGCAGGATCTCTTTTACCTCAGTCTCTTGGTAGTGCCAACCTCTCCAATGTAGCAAGATCCCAGGAAGGATTTCCTACCGGGGTGACTTCTGGTACCTTCCAGTGGCTCTGGCCTGCCCACTTCTGGGGGGCAGGGGCCTTTGAAGAGGCGTGGCTTGCCACATGGCTCATTTCTGTCCTTCTTGGAACAGTTCAGTGTTGGAGTTGAAGTAAAGGTTGTACAGTTGGCTGGGAATGAGTATCCTCGTGTGGACTGCATGAAGTTGCGGTATGTGTTGGTCTTGTCCAGAGGTACACTGCAGAGGAATATCTGCTCTCACCCTGGTTTTAAAGATTTTATTTATTTATTTATTTATTTGAGAGAGAGAGAGAGACAGAGGGAGAGAGAGAATCCCAAGCAGACTCTGGTCTAAGCGTGGAGCCCAACGCGGGGTCCGATCTCATGACCCCAAGATCATGACCTGAGCTGAAACCAAGAGTCAGATGCTCAACCAACCAAGCACTTACAGGTGCCCCTCTTACCCTGGTTTAGACCCTCACTCCCGGGCTAGTAGTGGGAAGGACGTGCCTGGTGCTGATGCCTGATGGTGCTTCTGCAGTAAATTCACAGTTGCCACGATGGTCTGATGCTTTTGTCTGTCTCGTTGCTGATTTTGAAGCCGAACTGGGCCATTCTGTGAATATTGTGTGCAGAAGACGTCATGCTCCACTGGAGTACAGGGGAGTAGCGACAGGACTCTTGTCCCAGCCAACGACGTCTATCCCTTGTCTGTAACGTAGGTCCTGCAGGGAAGAAGACAGGCGGTCACACAGGCTTAAGCAGTCAGCGGGGACCACAGTGAGAAGGTGGTGGGCCAGGCATATCTAACGCCATCAGGGCCTCTTTTCCTGCTCAGCCTGCCCCTCGGCCCCACTCCGGAACCTGCTTCGTGTTTCTCCCTCATGACTGGGCACAGCTGATCTGGCCTTCGCCTTCTCTGTTCTTGACCTCGCTTCCTAGTTGCTGGATCTTCTTTCCCCAGACCCTGAGTTCTGTCATCTCCTCCCCACTGGTCAGTTCGCCTGGACTCCCGATTCCTCTCCTGGCTGATTACGTTATTCCAGCAGCTTCCCTGAACATAAGACAAAACACATGGGGAAGAGGTTTGAAATCCTTGCTCCCGAGGGTCTGACAGATCGAGACAGACATTCTCACCTAGAGAAAGAGCATACAGGCAAAGTTTTTTTTTTTTTTTTTTTTTTTTTTTTTTTTTTTTTTAAGTGAATGCATGGGCAGATGTAAGACCCACACAACATTTTGGGCGGGTGTCCATGCCACAGAGGCTCACCAGGGAGAGTAGCAGCCGGATACCATGGCCAGCCCCACAGGGCCCTGCTGGCCGCTGTCCCTCCGGTCACCTGGCAGTCTCACCCTTCGAGAAGGTTCCAAGGTTCTCACAATGAAAACACATGACTATAGTGACCCCCACTCTTCATTTGTCTCCTCCACAAACTGAGCTTTATGCCTGGTGACATTCGGTGTGTCTCACGGCCCAGTCAGATTAGATTGAGGTTGTGCTGTTATGCCGTTGTTCCCAAGGATGCCCCATTTCACTGGTTTCACAGATGTTTTGGTTGGATTGTATTTTTAGACTGTCTTGGCCAAAAACATCTTCGCGAACCAGCAGGTCACGTCAGTGTCTCACTGCGGACAATTGCCTGACTCCGTTTCACACCCCACGCTGGGGCTCAGGCTCCCCAGCCCTGCGTGCTTCTCCCCCATTAGCAACAGTGGGGGTCTCGGCAGACAGATTGAGGCCAAGGGAAGGTGGGCGCCTCGGGCTGCACTGTGGGGCCTCGAGCGTTGCAGAGCGGGAAGCTGGTCCCCGGGGAGAGTCGTAAACAGTGTATTGCCAGCCCGATGCTTGCTTAGATGGCATTTACGTTGAGATGTACAACATCTTGTTATCAAAGAAAGCAAGACACAACACTGAGCAGGAGATCGCAGCCACAGTGAGCACCCGAGTCCTCGTCCTCTGCCTGCTGTTGCCTGGGCGTTAAATCTGGCAGGAGGTCTGATCGGGTCTGTGCAAGGAAGTGTGACAGCGCCTCGTGTTGTGGGCCCATGGATGGAGGGAGGTTCTCCCTAAGTGCTAAAGCTGAAAGCTGTTTGGGTTTCTGCACCCTGGCTAGAGGATCCCTCCAGGAACTGGCGGAGGTCCTCAGGCCTAGCCCAATGTATGCCCCAGGACCTGACTGAGGGCCTTATAAGACCCAATCCTGGAGGGAGGCCGCCTCAAGACCCATCTGTGAAACTCTGTGGCTGAGAGTGTAGCAGAAGTCGACCTGGAGCCCAGTGGACGTACAGGGCCCAGCAGCCTAACGTCTGGTGGGTACACTGTCACCCAGTGGGAGCCTGACCACTGAACGCAGAGTGGTGGTGGCTGCTGGGGCGTAGGTGTGACCCTACATCGTTGCTCAACCTGAATCAGGGTTTTGTGACTGTGGGGGGCTCTCCCCTGTGATGAGTTCTGTAGAGGTGAGGTCCCGGCTCAGAGTCCACTGTGGCCCAGGTGACAGAGAAAAGCCCTCTCTCCTGGCTGGAAGGCAGAGAAGCAGAGGAGGAAGGGAGGGAGCCCCTTTGCCCGTGGCCTGGCCATAGCTCCCCGAAATTCACATGGATTTGGTAGGCACTCCCATTTGCTGAGCTCCCTGTTGGCAGGAAGCGGTCCGGGTATTAAAATGTTCTCACACGTTAGGGGACCACCCTCTGGGGGAAAGGTGAAAGTGGAAATTCAGGCTAGATACTCCAGAGAGAGATTTTCTGGAGTTCCTTAACGGGTGGACCCTCACGTTTGGGCCGATTATCCCTGGGCACGGGCGAGCTGGAAGTCTGATGAGTTTTAATGCAATTATCTAACGAAGTTGCCAGGGATTTTAGGGATTTTAGGACCCACTCTGCACCCGAGATTCTGTATGGTCAGTCAGGGGCTGAGTGCACACTCTCCCTTCAGGGACCCCTGAGTTTAAGTCCCATCTCCCAGGTTTTTTGCTGTGCCGCCTGGGGCAAGTTACTTAACCTCTCAGAACTTCAGTTTCCTTACCCTTAAAATGGTATGAGAAGTAGCCTGGCTCATAGTAGATGCTGAGTAAATGGTGATTGCATTCCTTTCCCTCTCCTTTGAGTTGGCAAAGGCCCATCGACACAATCCCTCCTTCTCCCAAGTGCGCTCTACCATGGACCCAAGTCTCCTTCCCACACCAGGAGGGGAGGATCTCCAGATACAGTGTAATTCAGAAGGAATACACTGGCTCTCGAGGACAGCTGTTCTCTTTCTGAGAGCCCATGGCCTCTGTTGATGCTTACAGACCCAAGGTGCCCGTGACCCCCACACCCTCGAAGGGGCTGGCTTGTTTGTGGCTGACGGAGCTGGTTTTCTACTGGCTTGCATGGCAGTAGGCTTTGTCAGTGCAAATCATTCTGTGCTGCTTTGCACGATGCCCTGCTCTGCATGTAGCCACCTCCTGCCCCTCCAGCCAGCCCCAGGCTCACCAGACGAGGTGGGAAATAAGACAAAGAGAAGGAGAGCTTCCAGTCTCTCTGACCTCAGTTAGAGTCTCGACGGTGCTGGTGCTTAGCTGCGTAATGTTAGGCATGTCCCTGAGCTCCCGAGCCCCAGCATTCTGGTCTGTGAAACAGGATATTAATTCCTTCTTGGCAGGAGTGTTGTAAATATCAAAGGCAGTGAAGTATCTGGCACATGGGAGGCATTTGATAATAATATCCTTGTTATTCAGAGCAATGTTCTCATGCCCTTAAATCATTCTCCTTAAATAATTAGAACAGCGGTTCTCAAAGTGTGGCTCCTGAGACAGTAGCCTCAGCATCTGCTGGAGCTCGTCAGAGACACAGATCCCCGGCCCCACCCAGGACTCCTGATTGAGAAGCCCTGGGGACAGGCAGCCTCAGCAATCTGTGTTCTGGGATTGGGATGCACCACCAAGTTGGAGAACCTCTGAGTTAGAAACATTTTTCAAAACATTGTCTTTCAAGGTCATTTCCTTTGCCTGCCTCATGATGCCTGCTTTCTCCTGGGTGTGATCGGGAGGGTTTATAAATTTAAGAGCCATGGAGGCCAGTGCAGAGCCCTGAGTCCTGGGGCTGAGTAAACGCCTGCCTGAATACAAGAGAAGGGCTCCAGCACCCTCCAGCCCCTCCTCCCATCACAGACAAGGGCTTCTGCTTAGTGTTCTGGGCTTTGCTTTCCTCCATCACCACCCACCCCCGGGAAGAGCTGCCCCCTTCCTTCACTGGGAGCAGAAGTGGGCAGGCCCTGTGCCATTCCGTTCTCTTGTAGCCAGAGCACAGGCACTTGCTCTCATCTTGGCTCTGTTTCCCAGGGCAAGGGCAGCCAGGGCCTCGAGGCTGGATGGGCCCGCGATTACCCAGGTGTGCAGCTGGAGTGTACTTCTTGAACGGCCACGGCCACGGTGCCTAGACCAGTACGGTGCCTGGACCCAGATAGCGTTATTCATCCCGCAGGGCGGCCTTGATTGTAGGGAAACCGGATGACTTGGTGTGTCGCGTTCTGTCGAGCAGCCTTCCGGAGGGTGTGCTTATTCCTTTCCCTGTGGTTTGTTATCCAGCTCACGGCATTACTGACCGCAGGCGCGTCCAAGAGTGTTCGACTCCGAGTTCTGTGACCTGAAGTTCTCCTGGATGCCAGGCACGCCACGAGGGGCCACGGAGCGTTCGCAGCCTGGGATGGCATCTGTTCCAAGAATGGAACATTTCCAATAGCTCCCCAGAGTTTTTCAAGGACACAGATATCTGGTGTCCTAAATAGACCTGGCCTCAGTGGGAGTCTTTAAGGTTTCGCTTCCCTTTTCAGACGCAGTGTGGTTTTGCAGGGACGCAGATCTGGGTCTGATTCTGGCTCTGCCACTCACTAGCTGTGTGACCTGGGGAACTTTAGTCAACATCTCTGAGCCTCAGTTCCCTTCTCTCTCCAATGGCCGTAAGAGCGCTTGTAGGGCTGTTGGGGATATTGCAAGAGATCTAGAGCAAGTTGCCTGCACGCAGAGGGGGATCTGTAAACTATTGTTGTTTTGTTATTACCATGGAGTTTGCCTCTGGGTGAAGCCTTGGAAAAGACAATACACCTTCCCCAGTGGAAAAATAACTTTGGAGGACCTGTTTCAAAATTTTAATGGAAGAAAGATGTAAGAGTTTCCAGAAGTAGAAAACAGAGGTCTTTCCAGGAACGTCTGAGCTTCTGGTTTCACTGTCCCTCACAAGGTGCCCCTCTGGTGAGTCCCCTATAGCGCTCCTCCTAGACACGGGGTGAGGGACATCTGCCCCGAACCAGGCCCTTGAGCCACGGTCCAGCCTGTCAGCAGACGGGGGGCTGACTCAGGATGCTGGCGTGCTTGGCTGTCCATTCTCCTCTAGGAAACGTGTGTCGGCAGCCCTGCGACTGACCGCGGTGGAAGCCTTGGCCAGCCGAGCCAAGCGGAAGACCTGCTTCTTGACTTTTCACTGTGATCTCGCAGTCAGGTCACCTGAATGCTTTGGGGTGGACGGAGCCGTCCAGATGAAAGGCTGGGTGAGACTGGGTCTAGAGAGTTCTACATAGGAGGAAGCCACTGGAACAGCCACACTGCGAGGCCGACGGCTCCCACACAGGCCCGGCCGCAGGTGTGTGGGTGCAAGCCCCCGGGTGCTCAGCGAAGCAGGTGTTTTGAAGGCAGAATTAGTAATTAGGTAAATTCATTCAAACAGGCTATTCTTAAAGATGAAGAGCACAACGGAATAGGCTTGTAAACCCTTTCAGATTCTTTCCAGCATGGTGACAGTTTTTTTAAAAATTTCATTGACACTTTTATTTTGCATGATTTTTTTATGGTAAAATACACTTAACATAAAATTTGCCATTTGATCTATTTTTTATTTTTATTTTTTTAATAAAAAAAATTTTTTTAAAGATTTTATTTATTTATTTGACAGAGATCAGAAGTAGGCAGAGCAGCAGGCAGAGAGAGAGGAAGGGAAGCAGGCCTCCCTCCGAGCAGAGATCCCGATGCGGGGCTCGATCCCAGGACCCTGAGATCATGACCTGAGCTGAACGAAGGCAGATGCTTAACGACTGAGCCACCCAGGCGCCCATAGTTGAGCCATTTTCAAGTGTACAGTTCAGTGGCATTAGGCGTGTCCACACTACCGTCCAGCCCTCAGCACCATACGTCTCCGGAGCTTTTTTTAATCTTCCCAGACACTCTGCCCTCGTGAAGTACTCACCCCTCTCCCTGCTTCTCCCAACCCCTGGTAAGCACCATTTATTCCACTGAAACGTTTGTAAAGACCAAAGGAAGGTTCTAGAAGAGAGTAGAAGGTGCTTCAGATAACCGCCTCCTTCAGTGGTGTATTCTGGAACCCCGTCTTCTCCATGGAGGAACGGTGACCCCTCAGACGGAGGCACAAACAAAAGCTTGAACGTAGGCAGAAATGTTTTGCGTCCTCGGGCAGCGGCGCCTGCCTGCGCTGTGCCCCTGCTGGAAAGGGCAGCCGCGTGTTTACTGACGATCGCTTGCAAAGAAGAAAGACTTGGAACGCGGCGCCGTCTTCCTGAGCTGCTGACAGCTGCTCTTCAGTGGAAATCTCAGTGGAAACAAAGAAATCCTGCAGCACTGTTATAACGTGCACATGGGAAGTGGCTTCCTTCCAGAGCGGGGCCGATCTGGGTACCCGGGATCTTTGGCCCAAGCCTCCCGCGCGGTCTCCGTTGCTCCCCGCGGCTATTGTTGTCACAGCTGCAGGAAGGTCTGGTGCACGTCCTGAGTCCGCGATCGCTTCCACTCGCTGGGGGCCCCGGGGTTCCAGGCTTCCAGGCCGGGTGCTGTCCCTTCCAGGAGCGGGTGTCTTCAGCAGAAGCAGGCTCTCCCTTGTTGAGAAGGTTCGGGGCTTTCTCAGAATCCAGGGGCCGTGGCTGCCGACCCAGATTTCGGTGGAAAACCACCACAGCAGGAAGGGAGGAGGAATCTGGGGGCATTTAAGAGAAGCGGGCGTTTTCCCCAGCTCGGCATCATTGGTCTTCCTCTCTGTGGCATGTGAGACATGCGATTGGGCCTCTTTCGGGCCTGGGCACCATGTGGCAGGGCCGCTCACCTCGCCTGGATGCTGACTCATTGCGTGCCCCGCTGAGTCGTTTCATGTCTCTTTTTTTTTTCCATCCGCAAAGTGGGGTTAATAACACCACTATAAGACTCAAATGAGAAAACATATGTGAAAGTGATTTGAAAATTGTCAAGTGCTTTCCAAGTGAGGTGTGGCGGGCCTGGCGCTGTGTGGGGTGTGCGGTGTTAGAGGTGTGGGTGGGGTGTTGAGCCCCTCGGCCCTCTGGCTGTGCCGTATCTCCTGGGCGAGGGCTCCCATGACATCCTTCCTCTGGTCATCCCGGCTCAAATGTCACTTCTTCCAGGATGTCCTCCGTCAGCCCCCAGGCACCTGGACTCCCACAGTGGCCACACTGCTTTGGGGTTTCTTGTTTCACTGTCTGCCCTCATCCCCCCCCACAGACCGTAGAGCCCACGAGGGCAGGTGCCCGCAAGGATCTCCCCTGTAGCAGCAGCTTCTCGAACGCGGGCTGTTCACTGACTTCCCCGCTTGGCCACTCGCTAGCTGTGTGACCTCAGTTTTCCTGTCTGGTGAGTGGGTATTTATGTCCCCCTTTCGAGGCCGGAATGAGGACTGACACAGTGGGTGTGGAGCCTGGGAGGTGCTCGGAGGGGAGGTCCGGGATCCTGTCGTGTTCAGTCCATGGAGGCAGCCTCCTGGGGGGACTTTCCTCATTCCCAATTTACGGCTGTTGCCGAGCGTGTTCTTTGCAAGCCCTTCCACTCCAGCCTCATCGCAAACTCATCCTCGATCCCGTCCCGTGTTCAAGCCGAGCAACCTCGGGGCTAAATTCTTTGAACCCATGTTTACTTATGTCACCAGATTGAGCAATGGGTTTGTGACATTCCTTTTTGGGACAAGGACACTCTCACATATGTTTTCTCATCCTGATGCTCATATTCCCCTGCAAAAGGCCCAGCTGAACAGTGAAATACCACATGTCCGGGATTTCCAGGGGCAGGATAGCCCGACTCGGCCCATTCTTTATCTTTCCAGCGGACTTTGTTTGAGGCACAACTTATACACAATAAAACATGCGGATACATACAGTGACTGCACAGCTCACCGAATGGTCGCGTTTGCACACATGTGTGACCACTTCCCAGGTCAAGCTAGAGAGCATTTCACCATCCCAGCAAGTTTCTTCCTACTCCTTTGCAGGAGACAGCCCACTGCCCACCTGACGTCCCTCACTTCTCAAGTTGGATCCTCTTAGGTTAGTTTGGCCTGTTCTTGAACTCTGCGTCACGGGGATCCCGTAGTCACACTTGTTTGTGCCCAGCTGATGCGTCGCTCATGGGGCACGGCCGCTCACGTCATTACACTGAGCCTCGTCCTGCAGGCACTCCTCCGCCCCCTCCTACCTCAGCTCTCTTCCCAGCGAGCCCCCCTCCCGGCCCCGCTCCCACGCCAGCCCTCCAGTCCCTGCAGGCTGGAATCTGGCAGCGGCCCTACTGGGCCGTGACCCCGGGGAGGGCTCAGCAGCCATGCGTGGCTGATGGCGCCCCAGTGATGGGTTCCCCTGCAGAGTGTGGCTCAAAGAGCAAGGACAGGGGCTTTTCTTGGCTCTGGGAAGGGGAAGGCCACAGCCTGGAGTCTGGAGAGGCAGACTGGTGATGAATGGGAACGCTAGCTCTATGACCTTGAGAAAGGCATCCGACCTTCCTGGGTCTCTCCGTGTTCTCTTTCCCAAAATGAAAGGGTTGTTGGGCTAGAGGCTAATGCAGGTTCCCTGTGATCTAGAGTCCATGATCCTGAATCGTCCCTACACAAGTTCATCTGTACCTCCTCTGTGCATGTGTGCTTCCCAAGCGATGTGTCCACTGAGTGTGTGTGTGTGTGTGTGTTCATCCCATCTTGAAGCTCAACATTCCTGCAGACCTCATTTATTTTATACTCCGGGTTGAAAAAAAAAGACATTCCAACAGCAGGGGTTCTGGGCTGGTAGAGGGCTGGCCTCCTTGTACTGATTGATGAGGGGCTTTTTTTTCTCCCAGCTGACCTCAGGGGCTTGCCCCTACTCTCAGGCAAAGGGCTATCTGGTGGTCCTCTCTATAGAAGTTTCCAGAAATGGATGAAAGGACAGTTATGTTTGGAGAGTATTTTGATGTCTCGGTTCAGTAGTTTTTAGAAGGCCTTTAGACTCCGAAAAAGTCTGTATTTTGGGATTCAGTTCAAAATGGGCTCTCGGATTCCATGGTGGGTGATTCAACCGTCAGCTGTGGGCCAGCTCCTGGGCCACGATGCTCTGTTTCCCATCTGTAAAATGGGTGAATAATCCTTGCTTTATCTTGCAGGATTGTTACCAGCATCCAATAGAACACAGGCCAGAGACGAGGCATTGTTCCAGTGAATCTGAGGGGTAGGCCAGTGGGTTTGGTCAAGAGTCTGGCTGGAAAGTGAACTGATTCTGGTTTTTATGTCCTGGTTTGGTTGGGGCCTATGATTTCAGTTCTTCCTAGCTGTCTTTCTGCCTTTTCCTACCTCTGCTCTTTTCTCCTGAACACCACCCCTCTCTCTTACCTCTCCTGCTACAGGGTGCGTTCAAAGGAGCCCTCCTCTCTCTCTGCCCTTAGATGCCCACTTATCCCTCAAAGGAAAAGCCTGGGTCCAGCTTAGGGGGGCCACAGGTGTGCCGGGGCCTGCTGACCTAGACATGTGGGCTTCTATTGCTACCTGCCGGCTTGGGATATTTAGAACGATGGTATATCAGTGCTCGGCAGGACTTTGATTTCTTTCTTTCTTTCTTTTTTTAAGGTTTTATTTATTTATTTGACAGAGAGACCCAGTGAGAGAGGGAACACAAGCAGGGGGAGTGGGAGAGGGAGAAGCAGGCCTCCCGCCAAGCTGGGAGCCCAATGTGAGACTCGATCCCAGGACCCTGGGAGCATGACCTGAGCCGAAGGCAGATGCTTAATGACTGAGCCACCCAGGGACCCAGGACATCCATTTCTTAAGTGAGAGCTGAACGCACTGCCGCTGGAGAGGCTGAATCCCCTGCCCCAGGCCCCTGGACGGTGAGCTCTGATTCCCCTTTACATTAGCTCTTTCAACCTGCTGTGTCCGGTGGCTCTACACTCATTTAGGTGGGTTTGCTTTGTGTTAGGCTCTTTGAGGACCTGGCCTAAGCCTTACACAGGTACTCAATATTTATTTTTGATCAGATCGGAGAGTTAATAAATATTTGTTTCCGTTAATGGAAGTCTGAAGGAACAGATCCATCGGGCAATGTGTTCTTGCATGTGAACGATCTGTGACTACACCTGGCCTTTGGTGCCAAGGCTGGGAAACCTCCCAACACCGCCCCCCGCCACCCCCACCTTTCCTGGCAGTGCCTTTTGCCATTACTTGTAGCTGAGAAGGTCCCGGCCAACAGGAGGTGGAGGCGAAGGGGTTAAGGTCCATCCTGGGTTTCTTCCTTTGCCTCCCGTGCTCTGAGCATCCTTGAAACATTACCTGCAGGTTACTAGAGCTTTAAATCGAAATGTCAACCCCCTCTTCATCCACACTTACCGTGCCGGCCCTGAGGGACAGAAGGTACCACTTTCATCGTGGGTGACATCCTTCCAATGCGTCTGCTGTGGGTGACTTCACCCAAGTGGCATCGGCTAGGCCGACGATGGGCTCACAGGTAACGAGTCCTGGGGTCTTACACTTCTATTATGTCATTGGGTTCCCAACTTCCGAAACTCAGAATCGAGACGCGAGCACCGCACAGGGGGAGCTTTTCAGAGTTCAGCGTCACCTCTGGCTTCTCGGTGAACATGCAGAGCCCGACGCCCCGGAGCCTCCCTGTGCTGGGTCATTGGCTGAAGCTGAAAACAAAAGCATTGCTATAGAGGAGCAGGGCCGTGGGAGACATCCTTTTTCCAGAAAAACGAATGCAGAGGGACCCACCCTTTCTGTTTCCAGCGTGGGGTGCTGCCTGTGTTTCTCAGCTGTGCCCACCTCTGTGAGCCAGGCAACTTGGCCCAACAGCTCTTGGCATTGGGCAGGGGGATGGTGCTTTGGGTCCCCCCACATCCCAGCTGCCAGGCACCAAACTGCTGGACTCGTTCATAACGTGAGCCCTGGTTACTCCATCTTCATAGATCCAGATTCGACGTGGTGCTGTTCGTTGGCTTACAGTAGAGATACAATCCCAAACCCGGAGGAAGATGACAAGGGTTATTTCATAGCCTCCTTCAAAAGAGCTGGGGTTGCCCTTCCAGTGATAAGTGAGGTAAGTTATAAGTGTTCCCCCTAAACTAATTTCCAGAAATAGTGGAGCTTTTTCACAGTCAAGATTGCCTCAAGGCCAAGGTCTACTGGAAGTTCAGATGTGGTACTTTCCCCACAAGGGAGCCAGCTAACAACTACTATGGCTCTCTGAGGCTCCCCCTGCTCCCAGGCTGCTGCAGGGCCTGGGCTGTCTCCAGGGACAGTAATAACGTTGACCATTCTAGGTAAAGCTGGGGTCCTCTGTGCTCCTGGTCATCCAAGAGGTCACAGGCAGTGGGAAAGAGAAAGGAGCCCTAACTTCAATCAGGGTTCACCTACCCTGCCCTCTGGGCTGCTGACCCTCAGCAGAAGGCTCCTTGCACTGTGGCCTTTTGTCCCCAATGCCATGGAGCTGGTGAGTGTGATCAGTCATAGACAAGCTCCACTTTCCCTCCCATACCCCACTTAGCCTGTCCCTTTTAGGGGGACACATCCATGGGGACATGGCTGTGTATCCAGAGGTGTCAAGTCTGGGAGAACTCAGGATGTCAGACCAGCTGCTCCAACCTCCCTCTGCTTCTCAGGAGGGCCTCTCCTGGTCTGTTCATCTCCTTTTATTTATGATGAATGGGATCCTCTTGGGACATTGGCCATTCCATGGGTCTCATGCAGTTTAGGCTGCCATAACAAATTATGGTAGACTGGGCATCTTAAAACAACAGATACTTATTTCTTATGGTTCTGGAGGCTGGGAAGTCCAAGGTCAAGACACTAGCAGATTCAGTGTTTGGTGAGGACCTGCTTCTGGGTTCATAGACGGCCATCTTCTCGCTGTGTCTTCGAGTTACAGAGAGAGAGGAAGCAAAATCTTATGCCTCTGGGCACTAATCCTCTGGGGAGGCCCCCACCCTCATGACCTAATCACCTCCCAAAGGCTCCACCTCCTAATGCCATCACACTGGGGATTAGGGGTTCAATATATGAACTTCATGGGGGGACTCAAACATTCAGTTCAGAATATCACGGGGCAGGTACATAGGTGTGGAGCCCCTCTCCAGAGCTCTCTGCCTCAGAGAGGGTGATTTAGGGCACAGAAGGGCCAGCAATCATTAGGGTTTACCTCTAAGAGAGGCTGTTTGCTCTGATCCATGAGAACGAAGCCAAGGATACCAGTCCATTCAAGGGTCAGCTAAGCACAATCCCAACAGTCATTGCCCGGCCCATTGACTGTTTTGAGGGCTGGTCTAATGTTGGCCTAGCCCCAGGATTGTGTGTGTGTGTGTCTCCTTGGGGTACCTAGTTGGTATTCTTTAGTCTTTCCTGGGACCCTCCTCGGGTCAGAGGTCTCCTGGAAGGCTAGTCTGGTTCCTGGAGGAGTCCAGTTGTGTATCTGTAAATTCCTCCATATGTTCAAAGATGCTTATTAAATAATTGCAACATGCTAGGCTCTTGGGGAGCAAGATAAAAAATAAATGTGGTCTAAGCCTTTGTATAACTCATAGTCTTAGAGAGACTATAGGCAAAGAAACAGGTGTATTAGCTAGCTATCACTGTGTAACAAAGCACTCCAGAAGTCCCAGTAGCGAATGACAATAAACATCTTCAGGGATTTGTGGGTTAAGTGGGATGGTTGAGTTTCAGGCTGTAGGTCTGTGAGGGTTAGTTGGGCTGCTCTTATTCCATGGTTGTTTATCCCAGGTCCCAGGCTAAGGGGTCACAGTGACCTGGAAGTAGCTCTTCTTTTGATAACGACGGAGCAACAAAAGAGCAAGTGGAAACACACAAAACTCTCAAGACCCAGGTCTGGAATTGGCGCATGGCCTTTCTGTCCACATAACTGTGGCCAACACAAGTCACATGGCCAAGCCCAAGGGGTGAGGAAGGGTTATTCCTCAATGGCAAGGCTACATGCATAGGGGAGAAGAACAGGGCTGATGGTGCAATCCACCATACCATGGGCAACTCCCATAGGCATAGACTGCTGGGCCTGGGGGACACTGGGCCTGGGGCACTGGCACAGGGCAGCAGGAGGCCACAGGTCTATGCTGCCATTAATTACATTAGTTTTCTGGGAGGGACTAGCAGGTTCTCCATGCAGGGTCTGGAAAGGTGCTGTTCCTGGCTTTGGGGACTCTACATGGCCGTGGCTCTGCTAACTCCAGTGTCCAGAGTGTGCATGGGCACGAGTTCGACCATTCTTTGGGGGATCGGTATGCTGCAGGGAGGGGACCACTGAGGTCCCACTGGGCCTGTTCTTGCTCTGGGAAGGGCAGGCCCATCTCTATGGCCAAGGCCCGCCCACCGTCTGATGTCTACGCTTTGAGCATAGCCCAGGACGTGGCAGCGAGCAGCAGGCCATCTGTCCAGGCAGGCTCTTCCCTCAAGCCCTTTGGCAGCATCAGGCCCCTCCGAGTGTGGCACTAGAGGCTTCCCTCCCTCCTGCACAGCTCTCCTTCCTGCCACAGAGCCACGCGTGCAGCATTCTCCAGAATCAGTGTGTCTCTGCCAGCCTCCCGGCCGAGGCCACGCTTGTCTTTGCCCTGACTTTTCCCGGAGTCTCCGGACGGGTCCCTCCTCTCCCACCCTTGTCTCTCTTCCGTTTCTGCTGGACACAGCCCCCACGTGAACTCCCTCCAGTGTAACTTGGAACACGCCATTCTCCACCTCACCCCTTCTGGGGCTTTCCATCATGCCAAGGAGACAGCCCCACTTTTTAGGGAGACTCTGGGACGTTGTGGCTCTTTGAGAACAATGCTAAGGCATCATTTGTCTCTTTTGCCTTTGCTCTCCCACGAGCGTGCGATGGAGTTTCCCACCCACTTCACGACAGGGCGACACAGTGGTTTCAGAAGCAGAAACGAGAATTTGGTCCCGGAGCTCAGCACTCAGGAGGTTCACGAAATTGTGAAACGCTGCCGCTCTTCCCGCTAGCTTGGTTTACACTCCTCTTCTGCCAAAATACAGCGTTTGTGTTAGCACGTGGGAAGTTATTATTGTTGTTTTTAAGCAAATTATGAATATTAAAATTGTTTCGGTTTCAGTTCTAAGACAGTACATTTGATAGACATAAGCTGCATAAACAGAAGCCCTTTGGGGATTTCGATCATAGAAATTTAAAAAAGAAGATTTTATTTATTTATTTGATTCAGAAAGAGAGAGAATGAGTAGGAGGCAGAACAGAGGGAGAGGGAGAAGCAGGTGCCCTCCTAAGCAGGGAGCCCGATGCTGGGCTTGATTCCAGGACGCCGGGATCATGACCGGAGCTGAAGGCAGATACTTAACCAACTGAGCCACCCAAGTACCCTGATAATAGAATTTTTAAAAAAGATTTTATTTATTTATTTGGGAGAGAGAGAGAGAGAGAGAGAGAACATAAGAAGGGGGAGAGGCAGAGGGTGAGGGAGAAGCAGACTCCCCACTTAATGAGGGTCCTGACATGAGGCTTGATCCCAGGACCCTGGGATCATGACCTGAGCCAAAGGCAGACGCTTAACGGACTGAGCCACCCAGGCACTCTAATAATAGAAATTTTTAAGGGCTGTGAAAGGTTCCTGAAACAAAAGGTTTGAGAACCGCGGGGATGGAGTATTTCTGAAACCTCTTTGACCCAGAATCCCCCTCCCTCACCCTTTTCAGGTCAGGAAGCCGCTGTTAGCACCTGTTGCTGTCTGGTTCCGTTCGGGCAGCCCTGGGACCGCCGATGCTATGGGGCAGGCGGGGGCGTAATGTCTTAGCGAATAGGGTTCAGGACAGATTTGGGTAACCTCGGTTCATGCCTAGTAGCTGTGTGACTCTGGGCACGTGACCTAACCTTGCAGGCCAGTCTTGTCACCTGTGTGTGGACAGTGACAAGAGTACTCACCACCAGCAGTACCTATACTCCAGGCCTGCTGGGAAAGTTATACGGGACCGCGGACACGGGCACCAGATACATAGCAAGCAGCCAGCAAGTCCTTGCTGATGTCACTACTCCATAATCATACAACTGCTACAGTTGTGTCTTTTTTTCTTTTTTAAGATTTTATTTATTCATTTGACAGAGATCACAAGCAGGCAGAGAGGCAGGCAGAGAGAGAGGGGAGGAAGCAGGCTCCCTGCGGAGCAGAGAGCCCAACACGGGACTCGATGCCAGGACCCTGAGATCATGGCCCAAGCCGAAGGCAGAGGCTTTAACCCATTGAGCCACCCAGGTGCCCCTATAGCTGTGTCTTAATTACAAAAAACAACACTAACAAAAGAAGCATGAGACTAAGCCTAGGAGGAATGGAGGAAGAATTTACTGGGCGCATGAGGAAAGAGGAAGACAGAGGTATCGAGGAGAAATGGCTTCTCTGGGGTATGGCCTCGAAGCCCTGCCTCAAAAGGCTAGAGGTGGGTTTTCCCAGCAGGGTCCCTGTGGCTCACAAGGAGGGGGTCTCGCCTTAGCCAGTCCGTGGGAGGTGGGATCTCCAAGGAGAGTGACTTGGGGACGCTTGTTTGCTCAGTCCAAGCCTTTGGGGGGACCAGGAGTGTGTGATGGGCCTGGCCTCACTGTAGGGCGCTCTGGCTGCCACATCCAAAAGGCCAGATACAAAGCCAGTTCTGTCTCTGTCCCGGGTGGAGCAAATCTGTCCCCTCTCCCTTTGCTGGCCGCTACCTGCTGTCTGTTTCGGAGTAACTGCTTCTTTGGCTGGTCGAGTGAAACTAAGACAGCTTTGACCTTGGTGTATTTATAGCCGGGAAGTAGGAAAGCATCATGAGTAAAACCAGAGCAGGGAAACCATATGAAGTCCCCTAGGGAATGGCAGAGTTTGTGTGAAGTGTGAGTGTGTGTGTCTGAGAGAGAGAGAGAACAGGTTTGAATGTGTGTATGTGTGTGTCTGTGTGTGTGTGAACAATTTGGTCAAAGGCTTGATTATTTCTAGAAGTAAGCCTGATTGGTTAGGTCAACTTAAAGACCAGCATTTCCTCCCTTATCTGAACTTAGTTTCACCACCTGTAAAATGGGCCTGGTGCTTGTGTGTGGGAGTAACAAATTTATAAACAGTTGCAGACATAAAGTGCTCTAGAAGGCATTTTGTTCCCTCTATGGTCCAATAAGAAAAACCACAGGATTGCTGGCCGAAGAGGGAAAAAATGTCCAGACATCAGCAGTTCAACTATCTGTGGCATCCTAACCCTTCCTTCAAGTTTCTCTTGTCATGGTGTGGTAACCACAGAGGACAATCAGCCCGAGGGATGGGGAGCTTCAGTCTGTCTGGCCTATGACGTCCTTGGCTCCATGTGCCTCTCCTCGGACTGAAGCCACTTCCAGGCCTTGGGAGCCACCACCAGGGGCAGCCCTGGGTGAGGGGGGCTGCTATGGCAGAGGTACGCTTCAGATAAAAATGGGGCAAGAGAATTGTGGAGGAGGAAAAACGTTCTTCCAGGGGAGCAAAACAGAGTTGCGTCCCTCCTTGGTGATGGCCATGGGCACACCTGTGCCTGGCGTCTTCTGATCTTTGTTCTGTTATCTTGACAGCCGCATCCCCTTTGGCAGCCGAAAAATAGGGGATAACATCTGTGTTAGATGATCTCTAAAGGGAGTGAGCCACCTTGAAATGACCTCAATGGTGAGGTCGTGCAGCTAGATGGCAGGTCTGTGGAGGGGCCTCATGGCCCAGAGGTAGGGGGACCATCAACTTTCTCATGCAAGGTGTGACCTTTTTTGAGAATGGAAGGAGGGGCTATTAGTAATTACTGTGGGTAATGGGAGTAAACTGGGATGGTCTGGGTAGAGGAGACATATGGTCACTTCCTTGGAGGCCATGAGAGCCTGGTGGAGGAAATTAGCCCATGGGGTTTCCCAGGGAAGTGTGGCCAGGCCACTTCACGAGGGTGTAGGGTAAGGGGAGAAAAAGTCCCACCGTTTCCGCCGGAAGAGTGTTGGCCAATGGCAGCTGTGCGGAGAAAGGGACTAAGGGTGGTTCCTCTGCTGCTGGAGGGACCCTCTCTGGACATCTGGGGACCAAACTGGAGTCATCCTCATGCTCCTTCTTCCCGGGTATTATACTTTCCAGAATGTCAAGCCCCAATGTCAGGACCCCAAGCGACCTTCCAAGGAGGGATGGGGCAGATTACCACTTGAGAGGTGAGGGACTGGAGGAGCAGATGGGCCCAAAGCCCTCTGCCTGCGGGGAGGAATTAGTTTTCCAGCATCTGCTGAGGGAATGTTTGATCCACCACACTACCTACCAGGAAAATGGCTAAGGTCCAAGTTTCTGACAGTGCCTTTCTACCCAACCGGTGACCTTCAGGGTGGTGTGGGAATGAGGGAAGGAGGAGCCTGCCATGGTCTGGGACAGAGAAGACCCTCTGGATGGAGAAGGGGAGCTTGGGAGCCTGTCTGGATGTGCGGCCAAGCCTCCATCCGGGTCTCTGTGTCTTTGTGGCTTCACAGGACCAGCTGTGCCCAGGGCATTGGGACAAGCAGGGTGACAGAGGCAGCGAACCGCCAAGTCCTCCAAGGACAGTGACTCACTGCTCCTGGAGTTTGGTGGAATGGCAGAAAGTTGGAGCTGAAAGGGCCTTGGTGTTCATGTCCTCCAACTCCCTTATCTGAAAGATGGAGAACCAGATGTCCGCAGTGGGAGGAGGAGGCAACGTGGGCTACCTCACGCTGGGCATCTCACTCGTATGCCTCTCAGTTAATCTACAAAACCCTCCGGGAGAGAACATACAATCTGAGGTTATCTCTGTTGTCCAAACGACTAGGTGGGGAGGCAGGATTTGAACCCAGTTCTCAGGCTGACTCTGAAAGCCACATTCTTTGTAACCAGATGGCGTCCCCTCTCCCCAGGGCTTTGTTGGGAAGAGGTCAAGCTCAGCTGAAAGTATGCTGATCCCCATCTCAGCCTTTTTTAGGCCAGCTCACATTGTAAATATTTTCTCTTTGATTTTGCAACCCATGGCAGTTAGTGACTGGGGCTGCAAAGGGAAGATAAGCTTGCAAGAGAGGAACATCCCATCTGGCCCTCGTGAACCAAGGGCAATTTCCGAGTGACTCTCAGGCTGTCAAATGCAATGACCCCATGAGGAGAACACTGAGCCACTCCGTAGATATGACCCGGGTTCACTTTTCCTTGATCTCAGCAGAACAGGATAAGCCAGAAACATCAGGCTCAGCGATGAGGGAGGACTTTGTGGCAGGTCCCGAAAGCCCACCCTGCCCCAGCAGAGGGATCCAGATTGGGAGGGTGGGTGGGAAGAGTTGGGCAGGGGTGGTTGGGGGAGGGGAGAGGCAGGTGGATGCACCACTGGGCAGGTGTAGGGGAGGGGAGAGTCAGGTGGGCTCTGTGTGGTCACCTCTGGTCTGCTCTCTCCAGAGATGCTGGCCAATCCACAGAAGGAAGGACTATGGGAACTGTATTCCCAAGAAGACAGTGAGTCTTATGTGGGGCTGGTGGTCTCTGTAGAGGGAGCCCTGATCCAGCAGGAGGGGCAATTACGCAAGCAGTGACGGGTGCGGGGACTGTCCTAGAGGCAAGGGTCAGCCCAGTGAGAACAAACAAGTTGTTTTGGAAAATTTCCTGGCGCCCTCCCCCTCAGCCTCCATTCAGGGGCCAGAATTTCCCGCCTCTTTTGCCTTATTTCTTGATCAGCACTTACCACATCCTTGAGAAACAGGTCAACACACAGGTGGCCCTTTTAACCCGAGGGGCCGATGTTTGGGACTCTGATCCACACAGGGGCACCCTAGCCTCTGCCAGCCCTTCCCGCCCCAGCGACTCTGCTGGGCTGGTCCCCGCCCCTCCCCGACGACGGTCCCGTTTCCACCTGTGAGATACTGCTCGCCTTTCCAGACTCTGCTGAAAGTATCTTTTCTGCTGCCTGCTGCCTCCCTCCCCCCCATTTTAAAAAAAGATTTTATTTATTTATTTGACAGACCGAGATCACAAGCAGGCAGAGAGGCAGGCAGAGAGAGAGGAGGAAGCAGGCTCCCCGCTGAGCAGAGAGCCCGATGCGGGGCTCAATCCCAGGACCCTGAGATTATGACCTGAGCCGAAGGCAGAGGCTTAATCCACTGAGCCACCCAGGTGCCTCTACCCAGCCCCCATTTTTAACCTTCCTGCAGGAGGAGCCTTTCAAACATGCCCCAAACTGGGAGCAGAGTATGGTGGGCACCACCCATGTGTCATCCGGAATCAAGAATCAGCCACACTCGCTTCATCTCTCTCTCTCTCCGTGAATTTTTTATAGCATAGTGTCATTTCACTTCGGCATGCTAGACTTTGCATCTCTAAAAAAGACGAACATTTTCAGACATGACGATGTCATGGTTATGGACCTAAAAATTACCGCCAATTCCTTGCTATCATCCAATACCTGACCCATACTGAGATTCCAATTGTCCCCCCCGCCCTTTTTTTTTTAACAGTCGATGTCTTTGAATCAAGTCTACCATTTGATTCGGTCAAGTTTTTGTAGGAATGGGGCCAATTGTTCTGCACGACTCCCACACGTGGCTTCTGCCTCTGTCTTCCCATTTATGCTTGTCTTACAGCCCTTATTACAGGCGCCCTCAATTATGCCATCGCTGCCCCGGCCCTCGGTCCCTCCGCAGCGTGAGCTTTTTGAGAGCAGGCATGATGGATACTCTTCATCTCTGTGTCCCGCACGTCTGACGCGGTGCTTTGTGCACAGTAAGCGTCCCATCGATGCTCCAACACGTCACTGCCTCCGAGTGAATTTTCTCTTTGCCACTTGAAACTTCAAAGTCTTCGGATTTTGAAACCCCCACGGCTGGGAGTGATCTTTGGCTCCCGAGGGGTTTGTACCCAGAGAGAGGGCAGACCAGATGACCTTGTAGACTCAGCATGACTCTGCAGTTTTGGGGATCCATCCAGAGCCTGGCTGATACCAGACGTCGACTTCGTCCTCCAACCTTGCTCTGGGGTTTATCAACGTCTGTGTGGTTAAATTCCATAAGCTGGCGTGATCTGAGGAGGGAAATTAGGGCATGATTTCTTGCTGTCACTTTTTACAGCTTGGCAAGGGACAGAAAGGTTATCCCTTGACCTCTCCGTGTTGCTCTGTCATTGAGTGAGGTTGCCTGGAGCAAGGGCCTGGTGTGTTTGGGTGGTGGCTCGTCCTGCCCCTCTCCTTGCTTTCTGACCCAATTCCCTGATCTCACAACCTTTGACTTGTTTATTTCTAGAGGTGTAATCCATATGCTGTATTGAGAGTGAATGAGAAAATATGGCTTGGATCATGGAATTCAGCTCTATGATTCATTGGTTCTACAAGCTGGGGTTTTTTGTTTGTTTTGTTTTTTTTCTTTGGCAAGTCTACCACCTGCCAGGCCTTGCCTGCCTGGGTTCTGGGAATCCATAGGGGGCCGAGGCCCGTTTTACCAGCTAGGAGTTCACTGTTTAATGAAATACACCCTTAGTGCCATAGAAGAAGGAAGGTTGGATATTGTGGATGACAGAAGGACAGCCATGTTGGACTGCTGGAGTACCGGAGGGCTTCCTGGAGGAGGCAGCTTCTCAACTGAGCCTTGAAGGATGCATAGGAATTTGCGGGGAGAAGGTGAAGAGGGAAGAACATTGCAGACATAGCCCAAGGATACAGAATAACATATGGAAAGGGAAATTGTATTTACTCGGTATTTTTTTTTTTACCCTGTATTTTCAGAGACATTTGTAATGTCATTTAAACTTCTCACATGATTTTAAAAAAATGGGCCTTGGGAGGTTAAAAGATTTGTCCAAGGGGAGAAAGAGAATTAGAATTATGTCCACAGATTCTCTGAGAAGCAGGTCAGCGTCCCGACTTTACTCTATGCCCATGTGACACTCATTCCTCCATGAAGTAACTCTAAAAGTCTCATTTGTACCAGTCAGAGAAGATCCCAGCCCAGTATAGGGAGCACAGAGTTGCTGCATTCCAGAAGGAGCCATCAGGCCTGGTCTACATGTGAGCGGAATCACCTACGGCCTGTTCACAACACCCCCGTGGTCCTCAGGACTGGACACCAAGGGCAGCAAGCCTTATCTCAGAGAAAGTTTCTCTTCCTGAAGCAGACACAGACTGTTTTATGTTGGCTTCCTGACAAGCTAGAAACACCAGACCACTGACCAAACAGGGTTATTTGGTAGTTTATATATTATATGAGAACCATCGTGTTTTATATATATATGTGAAATGATAGGAAATGCAGTTAATCTAGACCCAATCTTAGGGAAAACCAATATTTTTCTTCTCTTTTTCTTGTCAGACGATTTAAAAAAAAAAAATCGCTGGAAACTTAGAAGTGTTCTTCTAGAACAGTTCAATGAGCTGTTAAAAAACCCCTTGACCCTGAGGTACTTGGCCCTGAGGTGATCACCATGGCAGCAAGCACTTTGAAGACTTTCTGAGAGGAAGTAAGGGAACTAACAGTGACCCACACCCACCACACATCAGACACTATTCTAGACACTTCCAAAAGCTGTTCTGTTTAATTTTCGTTAACGAACCCTACCTGATACAGTCACACAGTGGTTATTAGCCCAGTTTTCACCTGTGAGGGAACCAAAATTCTGACAGGTTAAATAACTTGCCAGTGTCACAGAATAAGGAGCAAAATTAGCATTCTGACCCCAAAGTCTCCTCTTCCCTCAGCACCATGATTACATTTCACGCATGAGAGCTGATGCCCAAGACCGAGCTCTCAGGTCAGACGGACTGGGTTTGAACACAGCCTCCAGCAAATTACTCACTCTGGGCAAGTTACTTAGCTCCTTTTCCTCAGCTTTCCTCGTCGTGAATGGGGAAGTAATGGTACCTTCCTCACAGGAAAGGTTCAAGGGGTTAACCCAGCTAAAAATCCTCAAAACAGTGCTTGGCACCAATAACCACCTCATGAAGGTTAACTCCTCACGTAGGGACCTTTGCTTGAAATCGAGGTTGCCTCTTGCCTTGGCTTGTCTTATCTGGGAAGAGGACAGGGTGTTGGCCTATCTTCGAGGGCAGCAGAGGGGCCCCCAGCTGAACATTTAGGGAACCTGTGGGTCAACCAGGATGGGACTTCTGCCTGGTGGGACCGGGAAGCCCTCGCTGGTACAAGGGGGGTCCCAGAGCCCCCGAGGAGATGGGCTGCCCCTGCTGCACCAGATCCCTCTGCTAGGCCGGACATGGAAAAGTACACGGTTCGGGAGAAGAAGGTTCCAGAAATTAAAAGCTGAAAACCGTCTGTGAATTCAGTGACGCCGCAGGTTCCTGCAGGTGCTTCCAGGGGAATCAAAGCAGGGGCAAGCCTCCACCTGCAGAGGCAGGTCAAAACCTAGCCCAGAGTGTGCAAAACAAGGCCCATATCCAAAGCTGACTTGCCTGGGCATAGTGGCGAGAGTGTCATCTCGTCTGCTGGGGGCGTGCAGGTGCCCACGCAGCCCAGGGACGTCAGACCCAGAGCCAGAGTGTGGCTCAGCTGAAAGCGCCAGGCACGACCCATGGGGCAGGCAGATGAGGCGCTGGGGGCCGGCCGGGCTGTGCCGAGGGAGTGGGTCCATGCAGGGAAGTGGATGGCGCTGGGCATGTCGGGGGATTTGTGGAGCCACGTGCTGAGGGGACAAAGAGAACCCAGCGGAGCGGGGGAGGCCTCCGAAGACCAGCAAAGCCAAGGGGGAGCCCACGAGGGCAGGGCTGGACCCCAGGACGGGACTTCGGGTCCACAGCCGAGGGGGCTGGCACTGGGGTGGTGGGTCGTTCCAGCTGTGGCAGGTGCAGGGGGTTCCATGGGGAGAGGGACTGGCTGCTGTGGCAATGTGGCACGCCAAGGGCACTGTGCACTCATGGGAAGAGGCCAGGCCCTCGGTTTCCCTTCTCGCAATGGGCATCATGCTGTCTGCTTTACGGGGCTGAGTATAGACATCACAGAAACGCCGCCTGCACAGGTACCCGAGGACCCGCAGGGTGCACTGAGGCCGACGGCCCTCTCCAGCCCTCTCCCCGCACCCCAATTACTTCTACCCCGTCCCTTCACCTCCCCGAATCTTGTTGGTCTCCTCTGCAAAATGGGATAAAAATGACCAGCTTCTCTCATTGTGCCTGCGAATTCCCAGAGCCTAATTTCCCCTTGAAGGCGAGAAATCCGCGTGTGGGTCAGGCCCGCGTCTCCCGGCTGTCCCTACCAGCCTCCGTCGCACGGACTAAGCAGTAGGCTCCTCGCCGCCGGGTGCTGAGTGGGTCCCAGTGTCCCTCAGTGTCTCCTCAGGTCTCCCCGCTCGGACAAATGGCTAATGGTTAGACAAGGTAATGGTGATATATGCAGACCCCCCCGACCGTGTGCAAGGCGGGTGGCGTTAATGGCTATCTTGGAGGTGACATTCCATTAGGGGTGATTGGACTTAATTTTAATGGCCAGATGACTTACCATTTCATCATCCTCTCCTGGGCCTGAAGGTCAGTGGGAAAACTTTCTTTCCTCCAGGAATTACACTTTAAAATCCACATTAACACCGTGCCAGTCTTGGTTAATGCTAAAATACTGAACTGTAAGGGAACCCCTCTGCGCAGGCAGGTGTGTTTGTCGGTGTGGGTCTCCTGGTTCTGTGGCCCTGGAGCCAGAGATGGCACAGAGTTGAACGCTGACTCCACCACTCGCTGGCTGGGTGGCCTCGGGCAACTTACTTAACCTCTCTGTGCTTCCTAGTGTTGGTGTGAGGATTCCACAATGTGGTGTGTGGAAAGTGGTTAGAGCAGTGCCTGAAACATGGACTTGCCATGGAAACGTGGGCTCCTGTTATTAGTTCTTGAGGCAAAGGAATACAAGAAGCGGTCACTTATAAATCAGGTTCGAAATCACAATTGACCAGGTAGTCGGGCGAAGGTGGGGAGTTCAAGGAAGGGTAGGTAAGCGCGGAAACGCGGGTTGTGGTCGTTGTCCAGGCCTTGAATGCTGGGCTCCCCTGAAGGATACACCAGCGCAGGGAGAGTGTCGGGATGACAGGAAGGTGGCAGGAAAGGAGTATTTCTGGAGGCTCCTCGTGAAGGTGGGAAGTAAGAAAGAAGTAATTATGAGAGCCATTAGGAAAGGCGCCCCTGCAGGAGCTCGTAGTGATTAGATGTGGGGTGGGGGGGCAGAGGGGTGTAAGATGACTTTGAGGTGCTGGGGGAGGTGATGCACAGGAAAGTGTCCTCGCTGGTGTGGGACGAGCTGGTTTGGAGGTTTGGAGGGGAGAGTGTGCTGGAGTTCGGACCCCAGGAGACGGGGCTGCTGGGGAGCCATGTCAGGCCTGGTCCCCTGATCGGGGAGTTGTCCGCAGAGACGGGGCGGGAGCGTCTCAGCTTTTGGAGGGCACAGACGATGGAGGACCGGAATAGGGAACATTTCATGGGTCCGAAGCTGACAGAGGAGGAGCGGAGTGGGCAGAGGACAGCGGCCAGAGGGGGATCTAGTGGGGCCTGCCCTGGGGGCGCTGGGGGTGAGGCCTGCTGTCTGATGCAGCAGGGAGGCCGAGAGTGGGGAGAAGGGCCAGATCAGCCCGCGGGCAGCTGGTGCAGGTGCAGCCCCGGTGAGCCGGGCAGGCAGACAGGCGCCAGCAGGAAGGAAGGCCCCAGGGTGTCGGCGAGCCAGCCGTGAGATTTAGGCTTAAGAATTAATACAAAGTGCCAGAAATGAGAAGCTATTGTCTTCCTCCAGGGGAAGTACCCACACACCTGGCAGTGCTGGCACCCTGTTCTTTGGCTCACTAGGCTGCCTTCCGGAACCCGGAGATCAGGACACGGTGGTAAAGAGAGGCTCGGCTGTTGGTCACGCAGGTTGGAGCAGTCTGGCCCTGGATTCCACATCCGCGATCGAGGCAGGGCAGGGTGGGGGGGCATTTGCACTGATGGTGCCTGGGGTCCCTTTCCGCCCCCTCAACGCATGAGCCATTCCTGTGCTCGGCCGGGCTCCCAGGGCTGAGGGCCCCCCGCACGGGCTCAAGATGGCGCTGCCCGGGCCTGCATCGTGTGTGGGCCAGGAACCCCCGCCCTCCTCAGAGCCCAGGGTGACAAGAATAACTAAGATGACATAAAAAATATAGATTGCAGCAACTTATGCAAATGCGGACATGTGAGCTGGCTGGCACCGTCCTGTCTGTATAGTCAAGAAATCCGAGGCTCAGAGACTTGACTGAGGTCACAGAGCCAGTCAGCAGCCGAAGTGGGACCGAACCAGACCTTCGCACTCTTGGCTCAAAACTCTTCCCATCACAGCACACTAGTTTCAAATTTAGGGGGAGTAAAGTAAAAATTTTTGGTGTGAGTGGTGTGGACCATTTTGTGTGGTTCCTTGAGATGTGTAACAGCGCTGGTGTGGCCGAATTCGCCCTGGGATAGCCTGCTGGTCCCAGGGCCACTGGCCTCTCGGGCTTGAAAACGCTGTTGTTCACCTTTTTTCTTCTCTGCAGAGAGAGAAACCGAGGCAGCTCTAGATCGGCGTTCTGCGGCTGTTTCTGGATCTGATACCAGTTTGGACAGTGGCCATGGCAAGCTGTGTCTCCCCGGCCGTGGAGGGGTCTGTGTTCTGTGACTGGCAGTGTCCCCCACTAAGAGCAGGCTCTGGCTTGAAGGCCCACTGAAACTTCTAGAACCCAGGCCCCCCCTTTCGCTGGAGGGTAAATGTCCCAGGAGAACTTTCCTTGGCGGCAGAGAATTCGCACGACAGCTGTCCCTCGGAGGCCTCTGCTCTGCCGTCTGGGCCTCTGCTGTGCTGGGGAAGGACCTTGAGATTCGCCGTGTCCACACCGAGGTCTCTTTCTCTGTCTTCCTAGTGTTGACGTCATCTGCTCCACGGCCGCGTGCCCCCCGATGGGAAGAGGGGGCAGCCCGCTCCCCCGAGAGTACCAGCTTACACTGAACACAGGTAATTCTAGCTTTCTTTTCAGAACCACGGCCCCGAGTTTCGCTTGTGCCATTTCTTCCAATGTCCCCCGTGCTGCAAGAATTTAAGACCAAGTCCAGGGGCTGTGTGGAGAGACAACACATGTGAGAGCACTCAGCAGCATTGCACCCCAAATTGTCCCTCTCCCCGGACAGTTGGCTACTGTCGTATGACGCTCATGTGCTTCCGCAGGCCCTCGGTGGAGGGCAGAGTGAGGGCGGGCGGGATGCGGCCTCTGCCCTGTCTTTGTGGCGGAGGTGGCTCTGTGGCAGGGCCGAGCACATGCCCCTTTATTCTGGGGGGAGTTGGAATCCGTCCACCCCCTGCAGAGCAGGCTTGGGTGTCCCTTGACATGTGCTTGATCCCCCGTGTGCTCTTACAGAAACAAACCCAAAGGGATGTGGGAGTAGAGATGTGCAGAGGCCTTGGGTGATGCAAATGCTGGCTGTCAGTCAGACCATTCTGGCCGGTCTGCTGAGACCCCCCCAGAGTCCCGCCTCTTGCTGGTGGTCGCACCTTCCCACACTGAACGGGGCTGACCTGTGTGGCCCACAGAAGATTATGGGAATGCCCAAGTGTGACCTCTGAAGCTAGGTCCTACAAGATACTGAGGCTTCCTCTGCCTGGTTCTCTTAGCTAAGTCCCTCTGGGAAGCCAGCTGTCTCAAGAGGATGCCTGTGGACAGATCCACAGACGGGTCCCTGTAGTAAGGACCAAGGTCTCCTGCTGGCAGTGACTTGCCAACATGTGACAGTGGGGCCATCTTAGAGGCGGATGCTCCCATCCTGGTCAAGCATTCAGGGGGCTGTCACCTCTGCTGACATTTTAGTGACAATCTCAGGAGAGAGACCCTTAAGCAGAAGCATCCATCTGAGTCGCTCCTGGGTTCCTGACCCCACAGAAACTGTAGCTAAGAAATGGCTTCGCTGTTTTAAGATGCTAAGTTTGGGCTCCTTTGTTACACGGCGATGGAGAACTCATCTGTCTGTGGCAGGCACGCAGGGCTTTACGAGTCAGTCTGGACTCAGGTACACGTTCCATCTTCCAGTGTCTCCTTCCAACATCCCGGCCTGTCTGCTGTCTCAGGCTGCTGGGGGACGTTTGGTCCCTTGTGTTCCTGCTGTTTGGATCACCGTAGGAGTCCAGGCTCCAGAGCTCATTGCACACTGGTGCAGTGTGGGAGCCGGACGACTTCGTCCTGAGGGCCCTGGGACTGGGGACAGACGTGGAAGGTGTGGTGAAGTCAGCCGGCAGCTTGGCAGGAGGATGCACGTTAGCTGGCAGGCTTCCAGAACCCTCCACGCCTTCTCCTCCCCGCAAAGCTTCACTTCCTCCTGTGATTCCAGAAGCTGCAGGAAGCCACTCGAGACACACAAAGACCTGGTCTCACAGGCACTATGAGGGACCAAGAATTCCGAGTTTTAAGCCAGAGAAGCTGGGGCTGATGTGTTCTGTCCAGGGGTCGGCAGAGACCTCTGATGCTAGAAATCTGGCTTGAAGAGCTTGGAGAGCCCAGGGCTTGGCACATATCCAGCCAATGGGGGACTGAGGGGCCACACTCTCACAGCCTCTGCCCTGCTCAGAGAACCCTGGGGAGAGGATGGCACCATGGGGCTCCCACTTTCAGAGGGGCGTGGGAAAATGGGAGCAGCTGTGGGGTGAATGGGGGGCTGGTGACAAGTGAGGGGGGGCCGGGAGAGCGCTGAGGATGCTGTCTCTGATGGGGAGGCCCCAGGCGTGTCATAGTCTGGAAATCATCCATGGGCCCTCTTGTGCCCTCTCAGGAGCTAAGGTTTGCCACGGGTGGGAGGGCCTCTGTGAGACCTGTATCATAAAGAAGGGTGTCATAGATGCTGAGACACACCACGGTCCTTGGGGAGGGGATGAACCGCCAGTCCCTGGAGTCACCTAGTCCCAGCCAGATGGCTCAGATGAGGATCAGAGGGTGAGGCCCTCCCTGGCTGGTGGGCCACACTCTGACAAGTCCTTTGGAGCACTCAGTCCTGTGCTTCCTTGCGTGGAACGTCCCTGGGCTGGCGGGAGAAAGGTCCTGCCCTCGGCTGACCTGTCCAGGGCCTCTTGGTGTGTGGCCTGGCTACGCCGGACAGCAGTGGCCCGTTGCTTTGACTGACGGTCCCTGGTTCCTTAGCACTTTGGCGGAGAGCAGGGAAAACACAGCGCCGTTCCCTATCCTCTCTGAAGGGTGGATGAGTCACAGGCCCCAGGGAACCCGGCATCCCCTTTCTGTCACTGAGCTTGTGAACCAGGCCCCCTTCCTGCAGAGGAAGTCCTCCTTCCTCTGCAGTTTTTAATTAGGGAGTCGAAGTGGCCTCGCAGAAACCGGCGGGCCCTCTGGACATGGAGGGGTGCCGCGGGCGGTGGAGGGCCGTGGAGGGGCCAGAGGGCCGTGGCTCTGCTTGATGCCCAGGCAGACGGCAGCCCAGCCTCAAGCCCTCTATCCTCAGGACCCCTCCTGGGTGGCCAGTGGCCATGTCTCCTGCCCCCTTTGGGCCAAGACCCTCACTCGGCCCTCACGGCACCAGGCGGGGGATACATCTGTCTTCTGCCTTAGCGACAGAACGAATGCGTTCTCTCCAGCCCGCTGTCAAAGCTCGGGGACGGGGGCCTCCCCGAGCCAAACCAGCTTGTTCACGCGGACCGCGTTCAGACTGGTGGGAACTGGAGAAACTGGTATCTCCCCCTCTCCCGGCACCCGCACACCCCTCAGCCCTTGCCCTTGACGTCCCAACGCGGGGAATGAGCACATTCTTTCCCAGGGCAGCTGCTCTGCTGACTTCCAGCGTGCTGTCCTCTGAGCTCACAGAATCAGAGGAAGCCAAGGGGGAGCTGCCAGTGCCCAGGCCCGCGGGGACCAGCCGCTTTGGAGACGCCGGTTTGCTTTTTTCCCTCCACATGCGTCAGATGCGCCGGCTTGTCCTGCATAGAATCGGCCAGGTCTTGCCCTTCCGCAGAGGAAGGTAAAACAAAGCTGTGGTCCTGGGTCCCTTAGGCTGGGAAATATTTAGAGCTGTGGGGGTGGGGGGATGACAGGCTGCCATCCGGGGTGCTCTAAGAGAAATGCAGGTTACTGAACCAAACCTGAGAGCAGTTGCGCATCTGTAATCCGGGTAAAGCTCTAAACCCCGCAGAGAAGTAGGGTCAGTTGGGGTCCAGCTGCAGCACAGGAGTCTGGAGCAGAAACATTCTGGGGTCGGGAGCCTTCTCTTGCCCGGGCTGGCGGCCAGAATGTGCCGTCCGTGGTCACAGTTGCTCTGCCTAGATGCCCTGACTCGATGGCCCGTTTCTTCCCAAAGCAGGCACGTGTTCCTCTTGTGGCAAAAATAGCCCCGCCGCTGACTTCATCTTTTACAAACAAGCAGGAGTCCATTCACATGGGGCGATCCTGATGGGTCTTGTGGGGCACCCCCAGCTGCCCATTCACCCTTGACCTTGCCCCATCCTCCAAAGTCAAATGTAGAGGTGGGAAAAGTACTTGATGGATGGAAACACGAGAGGCTTAGCGGGAGCCTGAAGAATTGGTAGGGAAAGACTTCATTTAGTTTGCGTTTACATTTGAATGGATAATTCATTTTCTTGGTTCAAGAATCAAAACTGTGAAAAGCTTGTCTTCTACCCCTGCTCCCATCAACCCAACCCAAGTGAACACTGAGGGTAGTTTCTTGGGCATTTTTATGGTGCTTCTGTGTATGTGTGTGTGTGTGTGTGTGTGTGTGTGTGTGTGTGTGTAGTTTTTTCTTTTTCTTCCCCCCTTTACAGAAAAGGAATTGTAAATGGCTCATGAAAGATTGGAAGGATCCTCAGTCTTGCTTAAGGAAGGAGAAATGCACATTGGATGTGGATGGTGGGATGCCTCGCGGCAAGCCTGACAAAAGTCAGCGTTCTACACAAACGGGTTTGGACTTGGTTCTCTTCGCTTTATTGTATATCTTGGAGATCTTTCAAATCAGTGCCTAAATAGTGTCTTCATTCATATTTACAGCTTTATAGTGTCCTATTTATGGATACACTATAAATTTATTTAACTAGTTTCCTATTGATGGACCCTTGGGTTGCGTCCAATCTTTTGCTACTACCAACAACACCTCCCCCTCCCCACCCCCAAGGACATTTCCTGCATGTGCAGGTATGTCTGTAGGATAAATTCCTGTAAGTAGGATGGTTGGGTCAAAAGTAAGTGTGTTTGTGATATTTACAGGGCTTTCCAGATACTCTGAAATAGGTTGTACCATATACACAGCTCCTGGTCATTGAGGAGGGATGCTCGTTCCCCACAGCCTCACCGCATGGATATTTCACAGCAGTTTTCTTTTTTAAAGGTTTATTTATTTACGCATTTATATGAAAGAGTGCTCATGAGTGAGGGGAGGGGCAGAGGGAAAGAATCTTTCAAGCAGACCCTGTACTGAGGGCTCCATCGCAGGACCCTGAGATCACGATCTCAGCCGAAACCAAGAGTCGGTCGCCTAACTGACTGAGCCAGCCTGGCGCCCCTGATGGTGGTTTTCATCTGCGTTCTTCTTATTAAAGTGAGACTGAACATCATTCCATTCGTCTAAGGAGCCACTTTGCCTTTCCTTTTCTCTGAGCTCCCTCTGTGTCTCCTCTCGCATCTAAATAAAGATCGTCTTGTTGGCTCTTTTTCCTTAATCATTTCCGGGAGCTCTTTTCCTGTCGAGGAAGGGTTAGCTCTCTGTAATAGGACTTGCAAATATTTACGCCCACCTTGTTGTCTTTTGATTTTTCTTACCTTGTGTGGGTATGTATAAGATTTACAAAAATTAGGTGGTAGGATACTATAAACTTTTTTTTAAAAAATGGATTCCGGATACAAAAGAAAGGCCCTCCATACTCCAGGGTTCTACAGGAACTTGCCGTGTTTCCTTCTAGTACTATTATGGTTTCATTTTTAAAAAAATCTTTATATCTTTGATTTATTTGGAGTAGATGCTGAGACATAATAGGGAGTATGGTATGGTGTGCTTGACTCTTTTTCAGTTGTTTTGATAGCATTTATTGGCCCATTCCCCAATGATTAGACATACCACCTTTGTAATTTACTGACCAGAACTGGGTCTCTTTCTAGTTTATTCCACTGACTGGTCTATCTGTCCGTGAGCTGGTACAGTGCTGTTACCCTTGTTGAGACTTTATGACTTGCTTTGATATGTGGGATGGTTGTTCTTTCTTCCCTTTTCCCCCTTTGCTCTGTTTTCTTTTTCCTTTTCCTGACCATTCTTGTTTGCTTCATTTGCTATGTGAACTTTAAAATCTGCTTACTTAGTTAAAAAAAGTGGAAATTTTATTGAAGTCACATTGTTTATAAATTAACATAATGGACACAATCATGTTAATTATTATAGAGATACTGACATGATAATGAATTTTCTTCAGAACGTGGTATGTGTTTCCATCGGTTCTACTCTGCTGTTGCATTTTTTTTTTTAAAACATGGGGTCCACACCCGGCACAGAGCCCAACATGGAGCTAAAACTCACAACTGTGAGTTCAAGACCTGAGCCAGGATGAAGAGTTGGACACTCAGCCAACTGAGCTGCCCAGGCACCCCTCTTCTTTAGCATTTCTTAACAGTTTTTCTCTGAGACATCTTGCTTGAACCTTAAGATTTTTGCAGATTATTTTTTTTGTGTTGCCATTGTAAAAGGAAAAAAAAAACCTCTTGAAGGATGTACCCTTTTTCCTCACTGGATCCTCCAACTGATTGCTATTTGTGTATCTAAGCGTTGTTCTTATCCAGTTGTGTTGGTTGTGTACCAAGCTACATTAATGAGTTCATTGTTTGTATTTGTTTTTTCTTCAGAAAGCCTTTAATTTAAAAAATAACAATGTTATTTGGGAAATTATCCAAAATGGATGGTTCAGCAATCACAAGAAGGCAGCTACAAGTGGGTTTGGGGAAAGCCATAATTGGGGTGGAAATGCTAAAGAGTGTGTCTCCTGAGATGTACTGAATTCCCTTCAGTGAGGTGGACTTGGGGGGATGGAATCTGATTTCAGAAGCTCCATTTTGGGCCAAGATTTAAAAGGTGTAAAAGAAGAACCAGTTACTTGGAAATGCATTTGTGATGAACGCGTATGTGGTCGTATTCCTTCAAGACCCAAAGCACAGAAGGAAAATGTGTAAGGCTGATTGCAGTGAGAAGCAAGTTTCTTGCCCACTACAAAGCCTGTGGCTACAGAAGGAAATGCAGGGGCATTGGCCACCAAGGTCTGCATTCTTAGCTTTCAGAACCACTCATCGGGGCCCATCAGGGGAGGGATTTTAGAACACGGGGAAAGAATGGAGATTCATCATGCATCTGTTCTCTTGGAGATGGAGGACAATGGAATTAACAGGTGGCCTATGTAATGACCCCGGGAGGGACAGTTACCATGTTCTGTTCTGTCTTGGTTGCGGTTTAAGGCAGACCCAGCCCCAATAGCCCAGCGCTTCTGGAGTCTCTCATATAGTTTATGCAGCCAAGGGCTTGGAGCTTCATCTGGGACTTGGGAAAATTTTAGGGAACAAAGCTTAGCTTCTTCTTCACCTTCACCTACCACAAGTCAGAGGAGGGAAAGGAATGGTTTGCCAGTACCGGTTCATTTACGCTTGGAGCCATCTGTACGTCCCTTTACGTAATCCTCTTAACAAGTCCTCTGAAGCCTCTTTGCTCTACCTGTAAGAACGAAGGCTCAGATGGCCAGTTACCTTGCCTGAGGATAGTCAGCTGATAATCAAAGATTATGAAGATATAAAGTGGCGGACGCCGGGTCCAGCAAGGAGAACAGAAGCAGAGCTCTGGACTCCACCCGCCCCTTGCTTTGATGAAAATAGCTCTGCCTTCACCTACTTTGCTCCCATTACATTTTGGTTTGAAGAATGAATTCTATTGTGGAAGAGTCTGGGTTCTCCATTCCGTTGTTTCTCATCCTTCCACCCCGGGTGGGGGGTTTTGAATTGGCAGCACCTGCTGACCCCTAGCTCTACCCCCACCCCACACCTGCCACCATTGCTCCTAGTGGATCCTAGTGGATCTGAGGGGTCCCATTGAGGGGTGTTATCCGGTGGTGAAAGCTTAGAGTTGCTCAGAGCTGAGAGAGAGCTGAGGCAGTTGGAAAGGTGATTCCACAACCTGCCCAGCCCAGCAGGGTCCTCCAACCCATTGCCACAATCAGCGCCATGTTGGAAGGCCCAGCAGTGGGGTAAAGCTGACGTTTTCCCCAAGTGCTATAATGGGGAGACGCTGTTGTGGCCACCCCCTCCCCATTCCCTTCATGCCACGCAACCAAAATCCTCCAGCCAGCCGTGCAGTCACTCAGTAGTGTCTTTGGGAAGAATTAGAAACTCAGGAATCACAAATCAAGTTGAGGCACTTTTCAAAGTACTTGAGCTCATTATATACTTTTACAGATTAAATTTCCTTTTGCATCTAATGACTAAGGGTCCTCGGTGCTTCTGTTATCATCTTACTCAAAGGTGTTTAAGAATACTAGAAATAAGAGGATTTTTAATATCATCACTGCTGTCATGATCATCACATCCTTTGGCTTCTAGATTGGGTTGAATCTAATGTTGATGGGGGAAGCCAGCACCATTATTCTTACCACCATTGCAAAATAATACCAAATTACATAATCAGCCTTTTTAGGAGAAGCTCCGTACACTGGGTCCAACACAACCCACTCACATCTTCAAGATAGGAAAAATGGCCTTCCGGGTAGAGGAGCTCATTTATTCCACATTCCTTGCAAAGATAAAGGCAAATCTTCAGAAGGCCCTCTGTTCTGTTCTTCCTGATGGTTATGAGCAGTTACAGCTTGTGAGGATCTTGTGTCCTGGGCAGAATTCCGTGGCTGGATGGCTGCGTTTTGTGAGCAGCACCGGGGCTGTGTGTGGGCAGGTGGGTGTGCTCAGCACCAAACATCTGTGTGTTCCACCCTTAGACTCTTGATTGTGGACCAGGGGATGCAAGGACCTTCCATCAGGCTTGACGGGAACAGACTCAAATTTTGAGGATGGTGGTGCAACGGAATGAGCAATGATTTATCATCTGTGGTCCACAGCTGGGGAAGAGTTGTATTCTATTAACAAACACCTAGATATTGGTGTAAGCATTTTACAAATATTAATTTATTTAATCCTCTTACCAGTTATTGTTTTCACTTTATTGTTCCTATTTTCATTTATGAAAACGAGGGACAGAGAGGTTAAAAAACCGGAACAAGATCACACAGCCAGTCCATTGCAGAGCTGGAATGGGGGCCCAGGCCATTCAGATCCAGAGTCCATGATACACTTACTATTCATGAAGCATCTCTCATGTGCCCTGGGCTTGGCAGTGGAGATCAGAATCCATTCCAACATGGCCCCTTCCTTCAAGTAACTTATAGTCAATGAGGAGCTTATATTTTGAAAGAAGTTTTGCCCTATAAGGTTCCATACCTCATCTCCTATACTTCATTCCTCTGTATAGCCATATCAACCTCACTCAGCTACAAGGATTTCAAACAAATACTACAGGGGTATAGTGGTTAATTTTACATATGACCCAGCATAGGCTATAGTACCCCAATACTAGCTTAGGTGTCACCGTGAATGTATTTTTAGATATAAATAACATTTAAATCAGTGGATTTTGAAGAAAGCAGATTACCCATCATAATGTGGGTGGGCCTCACCCAATCAGTTGAAGTCCTTAAGAGAAAAAACCTGAGGCTCCTAAAGAAGAAGGACTTCTGCCTCCAGACTTGAGACTGCAACAGTAAGTCTTCCCTGAGTCTTTAGCTTGCCAGTCTGCCCAGCAGATTTCAGACTTGTCAGCAATTGTGTGAGACCATTCTGTTTCTGTATGCACATGCTGTATCGGTCTGTTCCTCTGGAGAGCCCTGACATTAGGGGAAAAATTCTATTTCTGAGCCTGGTGATAAAATTCTTCAGTGGCAAATGACTTCTATAAGTAGGTGGCCAGAACATAAGCGAAGGTGTCTGAGAACAGGAGAATCATCTTTAGGATTTCTGCGATGCAGACACCTCTTATGTGATCCTCACTGCGTGTGAGTCATGAGTTGAATCTGAGAATTCAGAAATTCTCACCCCGGTCCTGGGCTTGGATCTCTACATACTCAAGGTTGGTAGGTCAGAGAGGAAAACCTCATCTCCAAGCATAAGGTCCGTTCTTCCAGCAGGATGGCTCATCTAGCCCAGCACAAGCCACTGCTTCCAGTGTACAACACGAAACCTCTACCTCAAGCCGGGAGCGGGCTGGAAGTCTGTGCATGATGATTCCTGCAACAGCTCTGAATGGTAGGCACAGTGCTTCTGATTTGCTATTTACAGAGAAACATTTTCTGAAGGGTCGTGATCAGGGGTGGCATGTACCCATTTTCAGTGGCAGACATGGTGCCCCCCTCTGCAGGGATGGTGAGGGCATCCTATCTCAGTCCTCTGCTCAGGTGAGCATGACACAGAAGATGCTCCTGGGGAGGACCGTGTGGGGACTGGCCGCCAAGCAAGGATGCAAGGGAGTAGCTGAGGGTACTCCTGGGGACAGGAGAGCCTCTGAGGGGCTCTGCTGGTATCTGACAGTGCCCTGTGAGAGGAGACTGCAAATGGCCTTGGCCACGATTAACCCACCCCAATTAGCTACAATAGCCTTGACTGTAAAGCAAATCTAAGGGGGAAAAATAGCTTTTCCAAACTGGGGAGAGTTGCCCCTTAGTGCCACATTATAGTGATAAGCTCCTGGACCTTATTCGAGGTGAGAGTCAAATGAAACCCAAAGTTTTCCTCTGAACAATGCTGCTTCATGAAATAGACCTGTCACTCAGTGGGTCTGGCTCTCTCTAGGGGCCCCTTGCTAAGCCTTGGGAGCACCTTCATGGAAAGCTTGCAGCTTTGCTGACTCAAAGCACTGAAAGTTGGAAAAAAAAAAAAAAAGCACTGCATTTCCTTCTACTCAAGCCTTGGCCAGGAAAAGTCAGGTAGGGACCCATTCATGAAGCATGTCTACAGTGTGTGAATGCAGCTGGGCTCCCACAGTTTGTTTGAGAAGAATGTATTAAGGAGAGTTGAAATGGACCGGTTATCCCCAGCTCACCTCTACTGTGTTAGAGGTGGAGACAGGGTATGGGGCTGCCTTGGGGCCACTCACCACCCGCCATGTTGTTTCTTTGGGAAAGCGCACTCCAAGTATCTCTGTTGGTTAGTGGGTTGACTGGCCGGTGAATTGAGCAATTCATTCATTTATTGAGTCAGTCATTGCCTTTCGTACACCAGGAAATCACCAGGGATGCCATGACTATTCTTCTGATCTGAACAGCAGCAGTGAGGGGTGTCTGGTGGGAGATAGGGGACAGTGCTGCAAGGTGCTCAGGGAGGACCATGCTCCTGCCAGTCATTTCTACGTGTCATATCAGGAACCAAGGAGCAGAGGGCAATGCCATGTCACTTGACTTGGGAAGACTTGATGTTTGGGCCATCCAAACATCAAGTCTTCCTAAGTCAGAGAATATTTGGGCTTCCCTGACTCAGTTGGCTGAACCTATGAGCTCATTGGGGAGCAGGGCTGTGTCTCAGATATTTTGGTAGCCTTAGATGGCTCACGCAGAGCGAGGGCCAACCAGCTCAGTCAATACCCATTTGATAAAGTGAAACCAACTTCTGCTCTCCTAAAGCTTGCTTTCTTTTGTTTGGTTCGAAGTGGTTGAGGACATCTTGGCTTGGCTGGAGTCTTGGCTCTTGCTGGGGTTTTGTGATGACTGTGTATTTTAGCAATATGCTTTCCAGTGATGGAGGGGTTTCTAAAGCACAGATGATGTGTGGATGTTCCTAGCAGAATGGCTCAAACCTGGTGTCTCACCTCGGCCTAGAGACGTCTAAGAGGCTGGAGAGGGAGGTAAATCGCTTTATGAAGGCAAACGCACTTAATTTTGTTGGTAATTATAATAAAAACACTGTTAGCTAGCTAATGTTCATGGCGCATGTGTTACGCACCCAAAGCTATGCTAAATACTTCTCATGCATTATCCCACGTGACTCTCCAGCAGCTCAACAAGACACTCTATTTTCCTCCCATTTTTGCAGACAAAGGAAACCGAGGTTTCAAGAAGTTCATGTAGCACCTCCAAGGCCCTGTCTTGGGTCAGGCTCCCAGAAGCAGACCTTGAGAGATGAGGTGACGTGGTAGGGAAGTGATTCCTGGAGAAACTTGCTCAGAGAGCCAGACTGGGAAGTGAGCCAGTAGGGACCATCTCAGAGAAATCTCGGGGCAGGTGGCTACGCTCTGATCCCACAGGCCAGGCTGGCTTTGTGGGTTTGTATCGGGCGCTGGCACATGGAGCTCCATGCTCAGAAGAGCCCTGTGCTTGGCTCGATGCTCTGCTGTTGATGTCTTGAATTCCTCAATAACTTTGAAACAAGGGACCGGCATTTCCATTTTGCACTGTGCCCTGCAAGGGGGAAGTGTATGCCTTTCAGGGATGTTCCTGCTGGCAGCAAGGGGATGGGGTTCTATACTCCTGCCATCAGCCCTCGATCCTTGGGTAAGGGCTGCCTCTTAGTCATTGCCACGGTTTTCTGGTTCCTTATATAAGCAAGTCAAGCTGTCTAATGGCTTGCAGGCAGTAGTCTGAAAAAGAGCCGTAGGTAGTGGCTGTTGGAAGTATAAGCCTCCTGAAGGCACAGCAGGCTTCAGACTCGGGGCCACAGTCTTAATCACTCTTCTTTCGAGAGGTCATATGGCGGCTTCAGTTCCTCCGTGAGCCCCGTGTCCTTTGACTCCTTCTTCCTTTCTCTTCACCTCCTGCTGCAGACTGTGGGTGAAAGCAGAAGGGGAAGAGAAAGAATGCTAAGTGGGGGTAGGCAGTGGTGCCCGCTGCTGGGAATGCTGTGATTCACCGTTTCTGGAGACAACTATTCTGGGCTGGGTGGGGGCCACCCAGGAGCCGGTGGTGGTCAGGCTGGGACAATGTCCATGCGCTCATTCAGCTTTCCCTTCAATTACTTGGTCCTCGAAAGTTTTCTACCAAAACACGAGGTCTACGCAGTTTTCTGCTTTACCACTTCTGTGCATTTATTTATTTATTTATTTGAGAGAGAGAGAGAGAGAGAGAGAAATCACATGCAAACTTGTCAGGAGAGGAGAGAGAGAATCTGAAGCGGGCTCCACACCCAGTGCAGGGCTTGATCCCATGGCCCTGAGATCATGACTTGAGCTGATATCAAGAGTCTGATGCTTAACTTCCTGAGCCACCCAAAGCACCCCATTTCCTGTGCATTTTTAAAGATGTAATTCTTATGGCTTTGGCTCTTTGTACTAAGCTCCTCACAATGTGCCTTTTAAAGAGCTTCCTTTCTTTAGCTTAAAAATACTATTTAACAACATGTTTGTCCTTTGGCAGGCTGCATTTATAACTGTGTAGACACATCTCCTCTATCTCTGTAATGCTCTGCCTAAATAGGATTCGTCTTACTGGTCTACCCAGTGTTTTCTGTTAAGTTGTGGAAACCTTGACTACAGAAAGTCTCTGTCAAATGACACATTCGTGCAGCCATTCCCAGAAATTTTGGTGGGAGAAAATGGGCAGGCAGGCATACAAAATGATCCCTGGAAATAGCTTGCCTTGGCATGCCTGTTCAGATCATGGGTTTTAAGTCCTAATAGCAGGGACTGCACTTTAAAAAAAAAAATTATCATTTTTTGTACATGCCCATGGACTGTACTGCAGGAGGCACATTCAGTACATATACTAAATATAAATAAGGAATAAACGTGAGGGTCAACTTGCATTCTGGTCTGCATTACTCATAATGCTCTGGAAGTGTTCAAATGTCTCCTGCATACCTCTACCGCGTTCTGAAAAAAGTCCTTCTCTGTGCACTGTGCACCAGCTCTTTAAAAGATCTTGACTTGGAAGCTTTGGCTGCTTGTTCCGGGCTATGCCTTAGTCCCTGGGTGGCTGTCCTCACAGCAGGACTCTGTATGGGAGAAGGGGGTTAGCCAGCAACTCTTCTAGAATGTACCACCAGCGAAATCACCTCCTTCCTCCCCTTTGTCTTCATTGTCTCAATGACCCATTTTACTTTGTCGTGTTCTCTTTTTCTTCCTCCTTGCGTTTTTGCCATGTGCTCACCTTGTATTTTAATTAGGTCCGACTCACTGGACTAGCAAAGGTGGCATGCTCATCCCGATGAAAGCCCCCATCCGTGTGGCTCATGCGGGCTGCTGGCCTAGAAACCAACCGGCAAACCACTGCCTAAACTTCGACCTCCCTTGCATGGGAAACCAGTAGAAACAGGATCTCTTTTTTATTTCCACAAAATGTACATCCCCAAAGCACATAGAGAAGCACATGCTGGATCCTAGTGTCATTGTTTACTCAAGATGCCTAGGAAGGCCGAAAGAGGAAGGAGTGGACATTTGGCCATCAAAGCTGAACTGGAGGAATCTTCGAAGGAGGAAGAGGCTGAAAAGCTAGGCAGAAGCTGTGATGCGAAGGCCATTCTTTGTGCCTTTACGCAAGTCCTGATCTCAGATGTCCCTGTTTCAACCTCTTATGTGAGAACATCCCCACCTCTGGCCATAGCTTGTCCTGGGAGGGAAAGAAACCGGCCAAGAGAGCCATTTTCAGAGAGTTCTCTGGGGAACGGAGGGAGTGAGAAGAAAGGAGAAACACAGGCGTGTGTGGACTCTAGGGACGCCCAGGTGCGGCCAGTCTGGAATCCCCCTTCTGAACTCATCCCTCCCACTCCCCCGATTTCCATTCCTAGTGCCAGGCTGTGCAGGACAGATGTCCCATCTGAGAAGGAGTGTCTCAGACCAGCGAAGAGTTAAATTATTGTGTAAGACTGCCAAAGGACCCTTTGCACTGCCCCCTTTCCAGTGTGAGGACGGCTCACTGAAGGTGATCAGCATTTATAAACAACTGGGTCATTTACTAGTGCTTGTAAATTTCATATCCGAGGAAAATTTTCACTCTCTGCCTCCATGAGGATAGTCAGAAGCAGTCCCCACCCACCCAAAAGTATCTCCAGATGAAAAACTACAGACGTGGCCCCCAGGACCCAGTGCAGACTTGCAACCATCATTCTCACTGTGTCTCTGTCTCGGTCTGTGTGTGTCTCTCTGTCATCTGCCACTTTGCCGTGGCTCACCATCTTTCCCCATCTCACCCACGTAACCTCAGAAACTATAGATGAAAAGTTTCCATTTTAAATCTGATATTACAAGGCTGTCTATTTTGCAACTCTGAATTTTTAGTCTGAAAAATGGTACTTTCTATGAGATGTTTGATACTTCTTTTTTTTTTTTTTTTGGCCTAAGGGACCGAAATGGCTGCAAATACAATACGCGTGGTTTAATGAACTCTCTATTTCTTCAAACGTCAGGGTAATAGTGAAAACCTGTTTTACTGGAGAGAGCCCACTCTCATTAAGGCCTTAAACTTGAGTCTTTGAAAAAATAATGAATAGGGTAGCTTCATACCAGTCCTGCTACTTTTTCTTGCCTTGTAAGGTACCTTCTGATATTCCCAGAATCTCTTGATAATAAGAAAGATTAAACAATGAGATGCATCGGGACTCTTTTTTAAAGCAGCTTTCCCCCGTCATTACTTGTTATAACCTGAAGGAGCAGAGGAGGGACTTTCTCTAGATTGTTTTGATTGGTGTTACTGTGTTTCTAGCTGTCTGATTTGGACCAATATATAGATTTCACCAGTGACGCTGTGGAGTGTTTCATTTTTAAAGATTTTATTTATTTGAGAGAGAGAGTGAGAGCAAGAGAGAGAGAGAACGCACAGGTCGGGGAAGGGGCAGAGGGAGAGGATGAAGCAGGCTCCCTAAGCAGGGGCCCTGACGCAGGGCTTGATCCCAGGACCCAGGGATCATGACCTGAGCCGAAGACAGACATTTAACTGACTGAGCCAGCCAGGCGCTTCCCGTGGAATGTTTCTACTGATATGTTTGAGAAAGATATTTTTCTTTCCACCACCATCAGCTCCATCCACGGTGTTAATCAGCTCCTGGGTGCATTGTGCGAGTCACCAGGCTTAACATATGTCTATTTTTGGCGATTTATCGCACTCCTTTCTGGTACTACCCTGACGGAGCTTGGTTTTCCCTTCTCTCCCCGTGTACAAGGGGAGACTTGCTGTTGAAAAACGCTATCAAGTATATTGTCATAAATCCTTTTCTCTGTCTTTCAAGCTACAAGACTTAGATTTTCCCGCATGGTGTTTGCTTTGTTCTAATGAACTTGACCACACATCATGTAGGATGTTGCTGCTTGCTTCTCACGGGCACTAGGTCCTCAGGGGCTGCATACAGGACCAGCTGCATAATTTGTAGAGTCCAGTGAAAACTGGAACTGCAGGGCTCCTTGTTCAGCATGATTAGGAAATTTCAGGCTGGTGACAGCAGAGCCTCGGGCCAAGAGTGGGGATCCTGTGCAACTGTACAGATCATCTCCCCGACGAAGTCGGTCATTCCTACAGAAGTAACTTGATGACGAACCCTAAGCATGATCTATGACTTAGCCTTAGTTTGCTCCTTTGCTATTTTGAGTTTGTAAACAGAGTAGGATCATCTCTTGGTGCTTTGAGAAGTTTCCACCGACTCCTGGCTTCTATATTGCTGCTACTGAAAGTCTACCATCAGGCTGCCCCCCACCCTGGGTTTCTCCCTTTGGCAGCTTTTCCTTACAATGGATCTAATTTTGTGCATCTTGTTTCAAACCAATTTTGCTTCCTGAATCCTCTCCTAGAACATCCTCCGCCCTGACCTTTAAAATATTGCCTCTTAGTGTCTTTCTTTCCAGAGCGCCTATGCGGTGCCTGCTGAAGCTTCATTTATCTTCTGTGTCTTTAACTTTTCTTTCATTTTTGAGATTCTCTTTGACTTTCTGTGTTGTCCTCCAGGTGATCTCCTTCCACACCATTTCCCGGGCCACAATTCTCTCTTTAGCTGTCTAAACTGACCATGAAACCCACTCATTAAGTTTCTGGTTTTGATGACCTACATTTCATTTCTAGAAGTTATATTTGGTCCTTTTTCAAATATGTCTGGTCTTTTTTTATTTTTTAAAGCAGAGTCTGATTATTTACTCATAATTTTGATCCTCCCTTTTACATTTTTAAATTATTGTAACCATAATTTTTTAGCCTCTTCCGATAGTTTCATTACCCGGTCTTCTTGGGGTTCCCGAGGTTCATGATCTGTGCTGCCTGTTGTGTCCGTTGACCCCGGTCCTTCGTGCTCGTGTCCCTTGAAGCATTTTTGTAGTTTTTGATTGTGAGCTTCTCAAAGAATGCTCACAGAGGGGATCTTGGGTGGTTGAGGTCGGGGATTGGTTGCCACAGAGAAGTTGGCTATTTGCTCCAGCAGGTGCCGTGTGATATGATTAGATGGGGACTCTCTCTATGTTATTTAGTAGGCTGGGAGTTCCCAGACGGTGCAGATGTGTCAGCTTAAACCCCAAGGCTGTGTGAAGTGTGGCCTGAGGTTATGAGACTCAAGGTGACTTCTTTTCCTTGCCAGAGCTCCTGCTGCGACCGGCAGCCAAAGCGTCAGCACCTTGCCCCGGTGTTCAGCCGGCTTTGGCCTCAGGGATTTCCTTTACTGATCTCAGCTGTGCTTTTAAAACCGTGTTTGTTATTTTTGTATGGCATATCTAGGTATTTTGTGGCCGGAGGTTTTTCAGATTCTCCTCCATGATAATGCCACAAATGATAGTTTCTGTCATTCTGAATTTCTGAGCCCAGAAAAAGCTTTCTCACTATGATTACATATTTTGAGATCTCCCTAGTTGTTAGCGATGGGTGGTGGTGGAGGGTTGCACAACACGGTGAATGCACTTAATGCCACCAAAAAATGGTTCAGCGGGCCAGGAAGCCTGGCCAAGCTCAAGGCAATTCTGCAGCACTAACCAGAAGATCCCCCCCTTATTTTTGTGCAAAGCTTTTAATTTAGATGAGGTTTGGGTTTTGTTCTGCAGAGAAAACAACAAATGTACTCTTTGCTAAAAATGACTGGAGTGCGCAAATGGTTGGATTTTTTTAGTACCAAAATGTGAGATGTTTAAAAAAAAAAAAATCTTAGGAATTTGAGGACACCGGGATGGTTGCTCAGCATTGAAAGCAAACTGAGGAAAAAAGCATTTCAGTTCCCCTGTGCCACACCCGCTCCCCGGCTTTGAATAATGCAAGTGTCTCTTTCTGCTGTTCTGTTCTTTTTGCTGTTGAGTTTCCCGCGCCTCAGAGATCCACTTTACCAGAAAATGAGAAAGTCTTTGCCCAGGGAAGCACCAGAGCCGTGAAGTCAGATTACTGTAAAGGTTTCATGGCTGAGTCAGCGGGAGGGCAGCTGGTGATCACTTCCTGTCTCACCCAGGGGAAGGAGCTGCCCCGGAAAGGGACGTTGTCGCCGGCCCAGCTTTGGGTGGTTCCTTTACCTCTCCAGGGATCAGGAAGGCTCTCTGCATCGAAGCTGCTGATATCTGGTTGGGGACAGTCTAGCTCTGTGGACTGGGAAGGGAAGCCATTCATTTATTCATTCATTTATTCATTCATTCATCAGTCTTTCCTCTTCTTAGAGTGGAGTGAGGAAGGCTTTGTGGAAAATGAAGACAAGAAGCTTTCAATGTGACCACAGATGTGTACTTAACGTTGGTGTTTTTTTGGATTGAAAGTCTTCATTACTCTGACTGCAATGCAATCACGTCCCTGTTTTTGTTGTTATTCTGCTGCAAACATGCTTTTAGGAAAAAACAGGGTGCAGGGGCATGGCCTTTGTGGATGAATGAACGCTGGGTCATGCATTCATTCTTTTTTTTTTTTTCTTTCAAATAACATTTATCCAGCATTATGTATTAGGGCTTCGTACTGGTGCTGTGGGCTCCCACGATAAATGATAAATAGTTCCTGTCCTTAAGAATCTCTATCTAATGCCTCGTGGAAAGGCCAGCACATATATAGAAGGAAAATGCTAAACAGAACACAATTAATCTTCAAATGATCTAATTAAAGAATCAGAACAAGTAGTCCCATCACTTTTTTTTTAATTGTGATAAAGCCTACCTAACATAAATTTACCTTCTTAACCATTTTTTAGCGACATTAAATCTGTTCACACTGCTGTGCCAGAATCACCCCTATCCATCCATCTCCAGGACCTTTACATCTTCCCAAACTGAAACTCTGTCTTTATTCAACACGAGCTCCCCCTTTCCCCTGCCCCAGCTCCCGGCAGCCACCATGCTACTTTCCATCTCTGAATTCGACTCCTCTAGGGATCTCATGTAAGTGGAATCCTACTTTGTCGTTTTGTGTCTGGCTTCTCCATTACCTTTTTAATCCAAGGAAATACGACTTACTGAAAGGCACATGTCCGGCCTGTCCCTGACTGACTCACCACTTGGCTTGGCCCAGAGGAAGACGGTCAACGTTCCTTAATGGGTCCAGCTCTATGACAGCACGGCCATGTTTGTATCTTTTCTTGAAGATTCCATTGTTGTAATATTGGTTCATTCAAGTCGATTGACAGGATTATAGCTTTAAGAGGCTACCACTCCTTGGAATCATGTCCCAGCCTCCCTCATCAGGGCCTGGAGGAGTGAGGTTAGCAGCTTGCAGGTGGACAGTGAATTGGCCCCTTGGAAAGCCCTGCTGGCTTCCGCAGGCTGTGTGTCTCACAGGACTTCACACGTGAGCACGTAGAGAGCCCTGCTAGTCCCTCAGTCCAGATGCCTGCCAGAAACCGGGGCCCCAAGGACTCCCCTCCAGACATGTGCTCTGAGCCGGGCTGTCTAAAATCTTTCCTCTGGAACCAATCAGACACTCGCCAAAGGGGCAATATCTCACCGACTGCTTTGAGTCACATGTTATATTTGAGATCTGCCCTGCGTTAGGAGCTGAAACATGTTGGCTTGTCTCACTGGAGTTGGGGAAAGGCCTGAAGTCATGAGGAGGGCTGCTCCAAGTTTCCCGCTGCATTTCTGGGGCCCTTGGATACACAGCTGAAATGTTATACCTTACAGCAAGTGTGGTCAGCTGAGTCGGTGTCAACATGGCGGCTTCTTCCTGCTCATCTCTCTATTCCATCAGAATATAAACTCCTCGGGGCTAATCTGATCACTCCAGGATCCTCAGTGCCTGCAGGAGGGTCTGGATCAAAGGGTGAATATCTCCTACAACTGGAGGAAACATCTATTGTCAGGACAGTGAGTGGATGAGCATACCGACAAGCATGTTGCTAGAAACCAGAAAATGATACCATGGATCAATGCACTCGTGCTAGCTACTTAATCAAGAACTATTCCCAACTATTTTAGGTCTTTAAGAAATTAGAGTGGGAAAAAGATGTGTGGTTTTTTTTTTTAGATTTTATTTATTTATTTAACAGAGACAGAGATCACAAGTAGGCAGAGAGGCAGGCAGAGAGAGAGGGGGAAGCAGGCTCCCCACTGAGCAAGGAGCTCGATGAGGGGCTTGATCCCAGGACCCTGAGATCATTAACCCACCGAGCCACCCAGGCACCCCAGTTTTTCCTCTTTTTAAAAAGAAAACTAATTAGTTGTTTTCTCCTAAAATAACATCACTGATTACCTTTCTTCTTAACAAGTGTCAGAGAGTCATCTGGATGTATCACTGAAACCCTTAGCATTGAAAGAGGAAATTAACTACTTGAATTTTCAGGATATCTGTGTCTATTGATTCTCTACTATGGTTAAATGCTAATCTCACCACTGAGGATGTGAGGTAACGTTTGTGAAGACATTGCTGTAACAGGGCTGCTGTGTAACATTTTCTTGCCTAGGATTTCATAAAAAAAAAACAAAAAACAAAAAAACAAACAAAACCCCCAACAAGCTGAGGTCTTGGAAAATATTAGAAAAGAGCCTCTCTATAGGCTGACCACAGCAGTACATTGTTGGTTGTTTTCATTCCCCAGTGGACTCTGATTGGTTTTGACCCGGCAGTTCCTCCTATGTCTCCCAGGCTTGGGCCTCACTTCTGTTTTTTGACCACCAGCCAGCCATGCTGTCTTCATGGAAGTCATGCAGTGGGAGGTGATGTGGCTCTCTCTGACCCCTCCAGGGCCTCACACAGATGTGAAGTCCATTGCCAGCACAACCGCTCTCTTAGAGAGGGTGCTGGGACGCCGTGTGGTCCACCAGAGCAGGGGCTAATGAACAGAACAAGGGTGGAGGCTTCCTCTCAGGGTGCCCCCGAATGTAATCCGGGAACCCTCACCTTTTTTCTCCTTGCTTCTTTCCCCTTATGTGTGTGGTTATCACTACACACCCCTTTTTCACTTGCAGAGACCATGTCTGGACAAGGAAGCCAAAGATGACACCTATCATTGGAGCAACATTCCGTGGTCCTCAAAGATGATGGCTTTTCAGTTCCCCACAGCTCAGCAAGAGGGCCCCTCACTGCGCAACAGACCTTTCTGGGCCACTGGTCATGCCAGGGATGATTCCAAAATAGAAAAGATTTTTGGAGCTCCGATCCTGACCCCCACATCCCCAGTCCCTTTTGGACTAGACAGTCTCGGGACCTCATCACGTCCCTTCATCTGTGACTAGACAAGGGTTAGGGGCATTGGTCAGTGTGGGAAGGGGGTCGACAAGAAGGCGGTCGCTGGCCAGGCCCCACAGCCTCCCGGAGGTGCAGTGGCGGGAAGCGCGGTGCTTCGTGTGTCTGCCAAGGCAGAGCAGGGGCGGAGGCAGGTGATGGGAGGTGAAGCTGGGAGCAGAGCCTTCCCTGGCGTAGTGATTCCTGATGGCGCCATGGAGGAACCGCTGGCCATAGCAGTCCGTCTGGGGGAGGGCATCTCCACCCTCCAATCATCTTCGGTGCAGAGAAAGGTAGCTGAGTGGGGCTGCGTGGCTGGGGTGCTACTTGCACCGACCATGCTGGTCTCCACTCAGCTCTGGTCCCAGGGGCCCCCCTTTGGCAGGTGGCTGGTGGAGGCCACAGAGGAGCCGAGTGGGTACGTAGTGTGGCTTGGGAGTATTTCAGCACGGTGGGAGGGTGCTCGGAAGGCGAATGGCCTTGGGATCTCGTCTCTGAAATCTACCAGCATTTTGGCACTCCTTTCACTTGCTGCGTTATACAGGGTAACAGTAGCAGCCATAACAAAGAAGCCTTCCAGCTTCAGAGCCTTCACACTGATGTCTGCATCCCGTTCGGATCCGGGACTGACCATCCTCAGGTGGTGATGCAGCAACCCAGGCTCCTTCCAGCTTGTGGCTCTGCTGTCCCCTAGGACCTTGGAGAGCTCTGTGTGGAAGGTGAGAGAAAGTGCGGCTTATGTTAGCCTGAAGTGACACCCACATTTCACTGAGTGGAGGGCAGAGAAATGTAATCCCAGTGAGAACTTTGTGCTGTGGCCAGGAGGGCGTGTGTGGTGATGAACAGTTAGTTTCTCGGTCATGATCATGGGGTAAACTTCTAAAGCTTTGATTTCCTTATACGTAAATAAAAATTGAGCCTATGTCCGAGAGTCACTGTGAGGATGAGAGCTCACACGTGTGATGTGGCTAAGGTTGTGCCTGACGTGGACCAGGCACTCCTGCGACTACAGCCAGCAGGGGAGGGGCTGTTTCATTGGCCAGAGCCATAGAGGGAGGGGGGTCCAGGCTCATGAGCACCCCAGCTACTGCAAGGGCTCCCTGTCCATCCTGTTCTTCTGCACGAAGAGGTTCCATCCATAAGATGGTTATGCAGTACGCATTCCAGATCGTGATTATTAGGTAAATGTGAGTCTATGTCATAATGCTTACTCGGTAATATGTATTATGCATGGTGATTATTTTGTAAATGTAAGCGAACGGCTCACTCCACCATACGTCCCATGGACTGATATTCCTGGGGCATCGATGTAAGCTTTGGAACATTTTCCCATTGTTTGCTATCTCTCAAAAGGCTTTTGTTATCAAAGCACACAGATCACTGCAAAAATTGCCAACACACAGATAGCTATAGAATGGAGCTGAAAAGTCTGTTTCCCACACGTGGTGCCCCCTCTCCTACCACTTGGATAAGCAACCATCGTTAACACTTTCAGTAAATCCTTCCAGAAATACCCTGTGTTATATGCAAACCTACTGAAATCCTCTCTTTTTACACAAAAGCAAATCATGCTAAAATGTTATTCTGCAACTCCTTCTTTTTTTCTCTGTTTTCATGTCTGCTCTAGCTCACTGCTTTTAACTGCCACACTATTCCGTCATGGCACGAGCCACAGACCAGAGCTTTATTGGGAAGTAAAAAGACATCAGACTCTTCTTTCCTCCATGTGAGTTGATGGCTAACTCCCCAAGCTGACCGCCCCAGCAAAGTGCAGGTTCCCTCTGAAACCACAATCCCATACAGGTGCTGCTATGGTCCACCTGCCTCCTACCAGGGCATCCCGCAACAGCCCAGGGCATGAACAAGTGTGGTTCAAAAGCTCTTGCTTGTTCTCTCAGGGATGAGGTCATGAGGAGGTGGAAGAAACTGTCAGAAGTCTGCAGGAACTCCTTCCCTGTACCTGTACCCTCAGGCTAGCTCAAAAGAGCAAAGTGGTCTTTGTTGTCCCCTCCAGGGCATTGGGCACACTTGGTTCAACTGTCAGAGATTTGGGCTCGGAGATGGTAGATCACAAAAGGAATCCTCTTCTGTCACCCTGTTCATTTGGATTAAAACTTCTTCAGGTAGTGAGGAAACCAAGTGGTTCTCGGAACCTTACCGAGGTCCCAGACCGGCGATAAGGTCCCTGGGCATTTGGAGATCTTGGTGGTTCTGTGTTCAGTGAGGCTGTGAAAATGACTGTGAACCATGTCACTTGTCCACGCCATGGGAACCCATCTGGCTTCGGCCTAGAACAGCGTTTTCCAATTTTCTTGGGTTCTTGTGCCTTCTGATTTCCTTTTTCCCGTCTTGGCGGACCCCCTGTACCAATTTATTTAGCATTTATATATTTGAACAATTGCACTTTTTGACTTACAATCTGTTTTAGGTCTGTCTTAATTCCCAAGCAACGTCTTGGAGTCATGGGTTGGGTGTGTTCTGTTATCTTATTTTGCATAAACGCATGATGATAAATCAACTCTTTAAAAAATTGCTCATCTGTGTACCTCCCGTGATCAGTGCCCACACGGTGCTTTGACAATTGCCGCCCAAGTGACCCCCACATCTCTCCAAGGGAGATGTCTCCCTTCGAACGATTTAAGAGAAGATCCTTCTGCGATCTTTGAAACATGTAGGATTTACTCGATGGGAAGACAGCGTCTGTTTATCCTCCTGCATCAGCACAGAATGATATTTTTGGCCACAGAGATCCTCATGGAATGTTTTTTGCTTTTTCTGGAAAGCAGATAAATGCCTCCCTTCCCAATTACCACCGAGGATGAGTAGTAAAGAGCGAGGGAGCGTCCAGGGACTCTGGCGCTAGCAGATGTAGACATCTTTTTATTGCCCTGCATTCACTGGGCCGGGCTCACATTAGTGTTATTTTTAGATTTTCGGATTGACTTGGTGAATCTAGCCTCCTTTTCAACAGATCATATTAATGAGCTGCAGATGGGTCCGCACTTGATTCCTCTCGATCACGATTTATTTTGCACGCAGGCAAATGTCCTCAGTGTCTCCTTGGGAATAGTCACCTAGTTTCTAAAAGCCCCGCTTCGTCTGGAAACAGGTTTTCTCTTTGGCTGGACTTCAGAGGAGAGACAATTCTAGACGGAATTCAGCGAAGCGCTTGGATGCACACGTGGCACCCCTGGCAGTTGTGTTGGGCGTTTGGAATCCGGGTGGTTCTGCCTTCGGTTACACCGAGACGCTGATACCTATCAGCCTGGCAGGTGAGGCCAGGGCTGTGTTACTGGATGACTTTAGGAAACTTTCTCCCTCTTATTAACATACTACTCACGAGCTCCATTATCCTAGCAGTCTGCCCAGATGATTCCCCTCCTTCCCTGGCCACACCTTGAAGTATTGCTGTACGTCTGGGTCTCCAAAGGCATTTTTAATTTTATGTTAAACCGACCTTTCCTCAAGAGGCTCTCATTTTCCCCTTTGGCTCCGTGTGAGATCTGGGGGCAGTTTACTCAGGGTGACCCGAGAGCTGGTCAGGGGGTTAGCGTTGTGTTCTCGTATAAAATAATGGGAACATGAGTCTGCACACACAGTAGGGCAAGCCTGCCCACACCAAGGGGAGCTGTAGATGGTGCCAACAAAGAATTTCCACTGGCTCAGGCTGGGCATTGACTCCCTTGACTGATACAGAGAACCCACTGATGGAAAGTGATGGAAAGAGAAGACAAGAGTTCCCCCATGTTCATACTCCAAACAAACATCTTCTGTTTTCCGGTGGGTTACTCACTCAAGCTGGGTTGATCTCAGTCTCGCCAGTCAGACAGCGGGGTTTATCCCTGAAACATCCAGCTTGGTGATGTATTCAGGATGCCTGCTTTTTGTGTGGAGTAAGGGGCTCACTGTCACCCTAAAGGCATGTAGTCACATCCATTCCCCATCGGATGCTTGGGACCAGGAGAAGATTTATGTGTTTGCCTAGATAAACGTGTAATTTGAAAGCTGAAGCTTCTGTATAAAACATTGTAAGTTCGTTTTCAGGTCCGACAACTTTTACTACATTATTATCTGCCCTTTGGGTTCCTTGAGCTCCTACTCGTCATGGAACCCACAGAGAGTTACCTTTTTTATATCAAGGTATAACTGACATGGGACATCATTTTAGTTTCAGGTATAGAGCATAAGGATTCGATATTCGTGTATGTTGCGAAGTGATCGCCCCAGTAAGGCTAACGAACATCTGTTGCCACACATAATTACAGATTTTTTTTCTTGTGATGAGAACTTTTAAGATTTATTCTCTTAACGACTTCCAAATATGCAACACAGTGTTATTAACTGTAGTCACCCTGCTGTACACAAGATCCCCAGGACTTACAAAATTTTAACTTTTGGAATGCAGAACTCACATTATCCAAGTACGTCCTGGGAGAGCCTTCAAAAGGGCCAAATCTCAGCTGCCCTACAGTTGACTGGATCTTTTAGAACATCTCTGAGCTGAGGGGTTGGACAAAGCACATCAGTAATGAGTCTCGCTGGCTTTGAGATGGAAAGACGAGGGGGAGCTGAGGTCTGAGGTCGTGCTGGTCTACGGACAGCCTGGCCTACTCTCTTCAGGGAAGGTGCAGATGATTGGAGTGGGAGGCTCTGCCAATCTCCCCATTTCTTCCTTGGGGCTTCCAAGCCCACTTCTGATGGCCTTGGTTACAGGGTCTGTTACCTAAAGAAATGAGGTGTCCCTAAAGGTGTCCCCAAAGAAGCGAACAATTATTTTCATTCATCCTGAATTAAATGATCAGGGTGCCTGGTGGTTAAGTATTACGTGACTTTTGGACAGGTGGCCACCAGAAAACCCTGTTTGCTCACCTTAATTCCCTCCAGGTGCCAACATCTCTGAAATCCTGCAACAAGACTCTGGGAAGTCATTCGACTCCCCTCATCATCTCTTAACCGTGACATTTAATGGGCTGATATTTCCTGGTTTGGCAGAGTTAGGAAATTTCTAATCTCTGCTGATAAAGGAGTTTACTGTTTTTCTAGCACATGATCCTGAGGGTTTACTGGCTTGAGAATTATAGTTGACTTCAGTAGATCTCTCTTAGGAGGAACAGGGCTCATAGTGGATTGGAGTTTAATTACAGATTTATAGATACTGAATGATAGGCTCAATGGCTATCATTTATCCTCCAAAGATTTTTTTTTAAAGATTTTATTTATTTACTTGAGAGAGAGAGAGAGAGAGAGCGAGCACGAGCAGGGAGGGGCAGAGGGAGAGGGAGAAGCAGGCTTCCCGCTGAGCAGGGAGCCTGACGTGGGGCTCAATCCGAGGACCCTGGGATCATGATCGTGACCTGAGCCGAAGGCAGGCACTTAACCGACTGAACCACCCAGTCAGTTCAAAATTTTTTAATTCAAAATTTTTTTCAAATTTCAAAAAATTTTTAAAGCCTACAACTGTCTCTCATTTATTTGAAACAAATCATGCATCCCTCTTTCTGAAAAGGCCTATCTTCCAGACCCACGTTTCCTTCAATTTGCTGTTGGAATTAAGCCCCTTCACCAAGGAGAGGCCTCAGTGGGGCTTCTTATGCACATTAGCTTTCGATTGGAGAATGTCTCACACTGACCCAAGTCTCCCCCCCGCCCCCCCACCGAGGAACCTGGTTGTTTGGCAGGCCACTCGTCCAGGCCGTTTGGGGGTCCAGATGCTGAAGAAGGAAGGAGCAAAGTGCCCAGTGCCTCAGGGTTTGTGGATTCTTCCCTTTGAAGACTAGAAGGGGCTTTGCAGATAAGGGTCAGCGTTCAGAGGCCCTCGTCAAGTCTGTGGAATGAGGACAAAGGTGTATAGGATTCTGAATTAATTGGACCAAGGTTAAAAATCCCAGCTTGGCCTCTTACAAGCTGCTCGACTCTGGGCAAATTCCTCATATTCACTGGCCTTCAGGTTCTCCGTCTGGAAAATGGCAGGTGTCTACGGCCATACCACCCTGAACGCGCCCGATCTCGTCTGATCTCGGAAGCTAAGCAGGGTCGGGCCTGGTTAGTACTTGGATGGAAAATGGCAGGTAACCAGGCCCGTCTCATGGAGCGGCTGCTCGCTAGGATGAAGTACAGCAGGGAAAAGCCCTTGGCGCCATCCAGAGTGTTCCCAGGGTCCAGAGTAGTCCCAGCCAATGTCGGCTCATTTCCCCTCCACGTGCAAAGGGAAAGCCACTTGGCACAAAGGGCAAGTCCCCCTGAGCAGGCCCACAGGGCGAGCTTTGTTTGGGTTGAGGCTGTCAGGATGGAGACAGCATCCTGCCTCTGTAAACGATTATTCAGACCCAAGGCTGCCACCGCAGATACAACTGCTTTTTAGCCCCTGATTATGTTGGTATTAGAAGCCTGACCTGAGGTTTGGCTTTCCTGTCGTTGGGAGATGGACCGGACCATCCCAGCATGCCCGTGAGCAAACAGAGTCGGCAGAGTGGGCTGTGATCCCTGGGCGGGCTCTCTGTGCTTCTCCTGCGCCAACAGCAGTAACAATCTATCAGTCGATCAACAAACCGATCAGTAAAATCATGGATGCTTTCTCCCTGCGGGACTCTGGTTCATGCTTTCTGTCCGGAGTCCTCAGCAGGACCTCTGCAGGAATACGGTGACACACATTCCTAGGGCGGCCCCAGGAGTTCTGTGTTGTTTTCATCCTTGCCTCCCAGGTGAGGAAATAGTCCTAGAGAAGCTCTTAACAGTTTACACAGCATTTCGATAAAGCATAAATATTTTGAGTCTAAATGCCGTGCCTAGTAGTGGTCGGAAATACGGACGGCAATAGAAGGAAGAAGGCATCTCAATGGCTCTTCGTCCTGGTCCTCGGTGAAGCAGCTACACTCGCGCCCTTTGCATGGGCTACAGGGTGGAGGTCAGGGTGGTGAGGACACATTTTGGTGACACAGAAACAAGGGCTGCAAGAGATCGGTCCGCAGCCTGTGAGCAGAGCCAGGGCTCACTCCCATTTTCCTGCATTGCTCTATGTCTCTAATTAGCCAGAGAATTTTTGGAAATCTAAGCCTCTTGGATGTGCCAGTTCCCTTTCCGCCGTGGAGGAGGCATTTGTCCCAAGTGACTAGAGCCGAGGCGGGTTCATCCTATGAGGGTACCTCTGTCACTCTGAGGTTTCTAACCTGGGAGCCTCAGGTCCCAGGGGGAAGGGGACCACCGGGGTCATTGCAGGGCACCTGAGGAGACCTGTGCCGGCCAAGTGTTGTCTGCGGAGTCCAAATGATAGCCCCTCCCACCCGTGTGAGCTATTATGTGCCAGATTCTATGTAGGTGGTTAGGGTTAATAAAATGTACATTTGCTTGGGTAAGCATGCCTAAGTTCTTTTTTATAAAACAAGATTTTATTGACAGAGAGAGACAAGCATGAGCAGGGGGCAGGAGGGGCAGAGGGAGAAGCAGATTCCCCACTGAGAAGGACCCAATCCCAGGACCCCAAGATCATGATCTGAGCCGAAGGCAGATACTTAACCCACTGAGCCCCCCAGCCACCCCAGCATACCTGAATTCTATATGGACTTTCGTCAGTATGTATTTTCTTAATCAGAAATATTAAACATGAACAATTATTACATGTGAGTCTGCCACATTTTGGGGGTTTACAAAGGCATGTACAAAGGGGTCCCCATGTTGAGAGTATGGGAGCTACTAATACGGAGCAGATCCAAGGCCAATATGGGGACAAACCTTTGAAATCGCAGACCCAGCAGGGCAGGCGCGGGCCTCCCGTGTTGGGGGCACAGCAAGAGGACAGTAGGAATAAGGAAGGGCTTCTGTGTAATGAGGCCTGGGAACAGCCCACTCATTTATAGGATCTGTGGCTTGGCAACATGTTTACGAAACACCCACTTAATTTGTTAATTTTTAAAATGCGCTTTTATCTAAACTCACTTTCATGTCGTGTAGATCCAGGCTGTTTGGACAGCTAGCCCTGCAGAAATGGAGGCTCTGACTTATTTCCTGCCTCTCATCTTTCAGAGGGGAAAAAACCATATTATCGAATGGGACGGTGGGAAGCAGGCCCCCACGTCCTTTCTCACGGCAAGGAGAGAAGCCACCAAGTTGAGTACCCGGGCACCACTGTGCGTCTCCCGGTGGGGTGGGGCCCCCCGCGGCACCCCCTCGCCTGTCACCTGGGACCCTTCCCTTCTGTCATATAGTGTCAGGTTCCAGGCCTAGATTTTGGGCCCTGTACATTCAGGCTGTGACTGCCTCGCCTTCTTTTCCTGGGTCCAGCCCAGGACATGTTCAAAAACATTTATTGAATGAATAAATCAGTGAGTGGAGAATATATGAATAGTTAAGTATGCCTTTGACTTTTCAACTGAGAGATTGAAAAACTTTTAAAGAGATTTTAAAGTCCAAATCACTATTCAGGGGTGCCTGGGTGGCTCCATCAGTTGAGCGTCTGCCTTTAGCTCAGGTCACAGTCCCAGGGTCCTGGGACGGAGCATGAGGCTTCTTGCTCAGCAGGGAGCCTGCTTCTCCCTCTGCCTGCTGCTCCCCCTGCTTGTGCGCTCTCTCTCTCTCTCTCTCTCAGAAAAATAAATAAATAAAATGTTAAACAATATGTCTATGTAGTTTTTTCCCTTTGTATTGCCTGCGTGGATTTACAGACGGTCAGAGTGTTAAATGATAAATCTTATCTCCCCCCCCTCACCTTGATTATAGAAACAACATATGCTCATTGTAAAAAAATAAATTAAGGAAGTGAGGAAAAGCCTGACTCTCCCTCATAACCAAACGTCCATGTGTCTCTGAGAGCACATCTTTCCAGACTGCGCTGGGTGTGTTCTGCACGGTTTCCATGGAGCCCCCAGACCCTGCTCTGTGCCCAGAGGGCTGACCCATTGTGGCAGACACCAGGCTTTTTTGCACACCCTTTCCTGGCTTCCAGTTATGCTCAGCTGATGAGTGGCACTGGCCAGAACAAAGCCTGTGGAAGGAAGAGAAGTCAGTACACTCTCCCTCCCCACGGCCACCCCCTGGTCAACTGTCCTTCTGGACTTCAGTGTTTACCTCTGACCACTCCTGGATGGCTCCAGTTCTAACCAGGGCCAGGACACATGACCCCCTCTTTGTTCTTCCTGCTCATGGGGTCATGATGGCTTCTCACCATTGCTGGTCTCGGTGTCACCGTCCTGCTGTTCACTCAGCTGTTCACAGCTCTGGGATGGGTCCCTTCGCTAAATCTCCTTTATAGGAACCACACCAGATAGAGTCTGCGTCTGGCCTGATTAAAACAATACCCCCTGTATTTGCATATGTGCTGCCGTACTACATTCCGGCTGGGTCCCTGCTTTTAAAGTTAACAATACTCAGTGATAGGAATCTTTTAAGGCCAGTAAGTACAAATATGTTTCCTCATTATTCTATTTGTTAGGATTTTAAATAGGATCTAGTTAAATCCCACAAATATTTATTGAGTTTCTACCCTGTGTAAGATATAGTCTCAGCCCTTAACAGGGGTTACAGTGCTCTGTGGGCCTTAAGACAAGATAATTGGGTGGAAAATAAGAGGAGTCATCCAGGAGATACTAGTTACGAGTCATAAAATTTCAAAGGAGAGAGTGTGGGTCGTGGAGAAGGGCTTGTTGGAGGAGGCAGTGCTGTGATAGCTGGTGTGTGTGTGTGTGTGTGTGTGTGTGTGTGTGTGTGTGTGTGTACTTAAACCAAAGGGGACAGGAGCCTGGAAGACACCCCAGGCAGAGAAGGTGGCACGAGCCAAGGCCCGGAGTTGAGACCTTTGAGGTTTTTCGAGCTGTGATGAGTTTGGTTCAGCTGAGCAGAATGGAATGTTCTCCCAGGGTACTTTATTCATCTCACCTCTTTTTCTTTCCCTTTTTTTTTTTTTTTTTTTAAGATTTAGTTATTTATTTTAGAGAGCACATGTGCAGGGGAGGAGGGGAAGAGGGAGAGGGAGAGAGAAACGTAAGCAGATTCCTCACTCAGCGTGGGGCCCGACTCGGGACTTGACCTCACGACCCTGAGATCATGACCTGAGCTGAAATTAAGAGTCGGATTCTTAACCGACTGTGCTACCTTTAAAGGAATTCATCTCGCCTTTAAAGCAATTTGCTGGAACAGATATAATTTTTCTGTCTCCCTTCTAGTTGATCATCTCCTGGAGCCCAGGGAGCATCCTTCATATCCTTTTATAGACCATATACTTGGAATAGGGTAAGGATTCCCAGTAGAGGTTTGTTGAGTGAATCCGAATGGAAAACCCTCTGATGGGATCGGAAATTCGTTGTCAGATCGTGACGGGTCCCCAGGGCCAGGCTGAGTGGTTTGTGGGAAATGCTCTGAACTTGCCTCCTTCTGGTCAGGGTCCCCTCTCTCTTTTCTTGCTTTTCCAGACTTAACTGGAATCATAGATATGAACATGCTGTCTGGACAAGGACACTATCTCCTGAGACGAGAGGTCCCATTTTCCCATATATTCGTTCTCCTCCACGTGGGTTGGGGGGTGGGGTAGAAAGCCCTGACTCATGTTAACCAAAAAACGGTTGCACGTGGTTCCACCGAATCGGGCTGGAACAGACAGCAAAACAAGAACTGAGTTTGGCTTTTCTCCCAATACGAAAAGTCCCGAGGATCTCTCTTTTCCCTTCTGCTCCAGCCGACCCGAGAAAAGCCAGAAAGCACCCACTTTTGCCCAAGCGCTCAGCTTCTCCCCGTCTTCTCCACATCCTGCCTCTGGGGCTTGGTCAAGGCTGAAGGCATTGATTGTCGCACAAGGGAAGCCCAAAAAGGCTGGCAGATTTGTACAGCACTTGGGAATGCAGTGGCGGGATGTAGGTGACAGTGGTGGGTAGTAACCACAGTCATGAAACAGAGGAAGGGACGATGAGTGTGGGCATGAACGTGAACTCCACCACATGCTGGCTGTGGTAAGCCCTCACTCTGAGGCCACTCGCCCCCCTTAGCTTTCGTCTCCATCAGCAGAATGGTGATATCTATCCTCACAGAGTTGTGCAAACAAGGGAGACAAAGGGCAGACAGAAGCGCACAATTTGGCTCAGGGACTCACCGTAATCTACTCTTTTCTCCCTGCACACAAGTACTCTACCTTTTCTATTCCAAACTCTGGTGGGACAGAAAGTTACATTTCTTTGTGAACCAAGTGTGTAGCACTTCGGATGTATCTGGGGAGAATTATCCATTACCTCTTCATCTCCAATCCCTAAAACAAAACAATAGGAAACAAATAAACCAAAACTTGAGCGTCTGGCTTCCATTCCGAAACCAGGTGTTGGGTGCCTCGTCTGTTGAGAGATGCACGTCACGCAGACGGATGGCTTCCCAAAGCCCGGAACGTGCTCCTCAGGGAGAAGAGGGCTTCGAACGAAACCAGTTTGTCCTGATGGACCCTCGGGCTGTCCTGTTACGATGGTCTTGTAAACATCCAGGAAAACCTGTTGGCTGTTGAAAATCCAGATTCTAAATACTGTTTACTCCTGAATAATTTGTAATTCCTTTCCCAGCTCAAATAACTATAAACTCCTACAAAGTGCTTTATAAACACTCATTAGAGCATTACAAAAGTCCTTTGAGCTCCACGTGATTACCTCCATTTGGCAGTCGAGTAAACTGAGTCACAAAAGTTGAAAGATCTGCTCAAAGCTTTGCCAGGAGCGAAGACAGGGCAGGGCCAGAGCTCAGACATCCTGGCTCCTGGTCTGGCGAGCGGTTCCATAGAACGTGCTGGGATCGGCCGCCTCCGGGCTCCTGACCTCTCAGGGTCCCGCCGTGCCACGGCCTTCTGGTAACTCATCATCTAGGACTGGCCGAGGTCCCCTGGCCCCTGAGATACCACTGTCCAGGAGCAAAGGCTCTGCTTTGAAAAGGTCATCAGCACATGTGTCCAATAGCCACCTATGTCCTTCTGTCCCCAGAGGCCAGTCCCACTGATTCTCAGTGTCTGCTTATACGGGCCACAGGGGGATCAGCAGAGAGCAGCAAGGCATTGGTTTCCTGCTTTTCCTGAAAAGCTGAAAGCAGCCAGGATCTGTGGGGTAGTATACATTTCCTGGATTTCATCTGCCCTGCATTTAAACCCACTTATGTTTAAGCTCTTCTATCTACCAGGGTTAACCGAAAAGGCCGGCGACGTGCTCTAGATTGCCAGCACTAGGCTGTGGGCATGGGACCCAAGCTCAGCCAGCTTACAGCGCTGCGGGGGACGCAAGTGACTGATACGAACGAAGAGGGGGCTTTGCCGGGTGGCAGGTGGAGATGCCTGCGTCCCAGGCCTGTCAGCGGTGGTGCCGCAGGGCCAGTGGGACGGAGGAGGCGGCACTGCCATCAGATTGCTGCTGTCTTTGACCTTGGCTGTGGTTAGAACTGTTATCCCGGGTGCGCTTGGCCTCCCGCTCATTTCTGGAAACCTCAGGATTGTTTGTGAGTTAGCAGTTTTCCTTCCAGCAAATTCCTTCCTGAAGCATACCAGAGTCAAGGGTTTTGTTTGTATCTGGCTGGGACCAAGCTGCAGAATGAGAGCGGTTTCTCTTTTCCTTCCTCCCAGTATTGAGAGATGGGGTCTAAGACTCCGAGGAGACCGCGGTACAGCGGAGATGGTAAACATGGCACGATGTGGGACGTCTGAAAAGGTTAGGAGCTGGTGTTTGAGATGAGCTAGCTCATTCTTCTCCAGCAGCGCTGAACCCACATCCACAATGTTGTTGGGTGGTGCCTTGTGGCCGATCTCCCGGCCGTCAGCATGACCGGCATCCTCACTGGCATGATAGCCCCTGGCACTCTAACCAGTGGTCGTGACTTAGACCAGCATCGACGTGTGCCCAACCTCCTGTCTCCCCCGGGCTCCTCTCAGCAGGCTGCTCCCCATCCAGGGTCCCGATGAGGCTTGCGCATGGAGGTGAGGGAAGGCTGCCCACAGCGGTGTGCGGGGAGTGCAGAGCACATCTGCCCCGGAGCTCTGTGTGCTTTTGCCCTTCCTGGTACTTGGGGATGTGAGGAAGCTGTCCCGGGCATCTGGAAATCTGAAGAAATTGTGTTTTCACTGATGCCAGGGGCAGCGAGGAAAATGCCTCTCACAGACTCATAGAAGAAGGTAAGAGAATAAAAAATAATATTTGTAAGTGTTTTTTTATGGAGAATCTCACTTGGTCTTCCTACTATCCCTACGAAGAAGGTGCTGTTGTTACCCCTAATTCCCAGGTGAGACAGCTGACTCGCCCGGGACTCTACTACTGTGTTACTGCGCATCCGGGAGGTGCCTGCCTGCGACCAGGTGGCTTCCAGAGCTAACTCTCTCTCACGCTTCCATGGGAAGATTATAAAAATATAGATTTCCAGGGGCCGCACCCAGAGATTTCAATTCAGCAGATCTTGGGAGGGTGAGGGGCGGGGCTTGGAGACTGAGCGGCCACCATGCAGGGATCCCAAACGATAAGGAATGTGTCCATGGGCAGGTGTGGGGCAGCCGCTGGCTGACACAAGAGCAGATGTGGCCACTCCCCTCTCCCCGGGCTTGCGAGAATGCCTCCTGATCACTGTCCCCTTTCCTGACTTGGCCTCAGAGTCCTTCCCAGTGCAGGTAGTGACCAGCGGTCACACGGAGGAGGCTTCAAGGCAAAGGTAATTTGTCCTCTTCAGCCTGCAGAATGCAGGAGGGGGACTGAAGAAGCTGGGTCTTGTCACAGGCCACTAACAACAAAGAAGGAAAATAATGGGCTGTTTCTGTGCCTCGGGTTTCTTTCTGCTCTGTCGCGGGGAGACATTACAGAACCTTTCATTTTTAGCCTGGAGAGGGTGGATTCTTATCTCTAAGTTGCTCTATGAGTTTAAGGCTATGCCAGTTACTTTAACATTTTATGACATTTTATAACATAACTGTCGTCGAAACTGTGCAAGTTCGTTTGTTTGTTTTAAGTCATCCAAATGACCAGCTTCTCCCCCATGGATCGGATTAGTTTGCACATGCTGGATCCGTTCATTAGGACGGCTCTACACACAACATCAACGGTTCGATCTGCAGCAGGACACAGGGAAGGGTTCTGTCCCACCCACTCCCTAAGGTTCCAGGCTGATGGAGGCTCCGCCATCCTCGATGCGAGGTTTCCGAGATCAGGCCCCCTCTGTGTTCCCATCTAGGAGACTGACAGTAGTGAAAGAGTGGAGAATGGCCCAGGAACATCTAAAGAGCATTGGTTGGACGTTGCAGTCCATTGGCCGGAATTGGTCACATGGCTTTACCCCGCCGCAAGGGAGGCTGGGAAATGGAGGCGAGTGAGCCCAAGAAGAGAGGGAGACGGGTCTGGTGAACAGCCAGCTGGAGTCCCCTTGGGGGACATGAGGAGCTGTGGGTGTGCCCAGAGGAGTGGCCGAGTACCACACACAACCCAGAGTGGGTGGTGTCTGGGTCACTGGTATCTAATTCCGTCCCCCTGTTGGACAATGAAAATACATTCAGTGGGACAATTTTCAAATGGTAAATGGTAAAAAAAGCCCCAAGCCAAGAAAAAAAACAAAAACAAACAAGAACAATGCTTTAGAATTCTTCCCATTATTTTAACAGTCTTTCGGGGCTTTTTTGGAGTTCTTTATATATGTATAATTTTAGAAACACTTGTCTGGCTCACCTCGTGGTTTCACTCATTAGCTGGTTGTCTCCCAAAATGTTTCCTTGGACCCTAAGGGAAACCTATCCAAATCCGTCCCGGCCTTCTCCGTATTCTAAAGTGTTCCTCCAAGACTGGAGGAATGCATTAACGTTTCTGGCTCGGAACAAAAATGTTGGCCTGGGTCCTCTTTCTTGAAAGTCCTTGTCCTTGGGCCCATAAGTGGCAGGCTCTGGGTCCTTTGCAAGTGTGACATCTCAAGCCTCATTCCATTCACCCACGGGGACCCGGATACCCACCTCACAGGACAGTGGGGAGCTGTAGGGGAGCCGCTGTCTGGCATACAGTTAGCATGACCTCTACTGCTGTTAACTCCAGGGTCAACAAGCCATCCACTGGTGTTTCGCTGGGTTGGGCTGTGCGGGTGAAATTTACACCTGTGGGGAAGCAGCTAAACATTCATGCTTGGAACAAAGTTGTGGTCAGGGGGTGCCTCCCGTGGGCCCAGCTCAGAGGTGTCTCCCAGAGTTCTCCCTTGAAACAAACCCCGTGTGCTCTCCAACCAACCCTCACTGCGCCATGACTCAGTTTCTCTGACAAAAGGGGGGATACGATGACGGTTCTAAACTTGTTTGCAAAACACGTTGAGAGCCTTGAAATAAAGGTGGTATTTAGTGTGAGTTCAAAGAGTTACGTGATTATTTTATTGCCCCTTTTATTCCTGAGATTTTTCTGTTTGCTTGGCTTACAAACCCAAGCCAGAGCCATAAAATCACTTTTATACAAGCGCCTTTCACACACATCAGGAACCAACTGCGTATTTCAATCAATGCACAAGGCACTCAGGAGGGTGAGGTCGGAGACCAGCCAAATGGGAACACCGGCGGTTTCTGCCTAACTGAGGCCATGACTATCCACTGTCACCGAAACTGCTCCGCGCTCGACCACACGACCCACTCACGCACATGTTGGATCTATTGGTTAGGATGGTCCTAAACACCAAAACCATTGTGTTTCTCAACCCATTGTTCCTTCTTGTGGGGTCAGCCTGTGACTCACCACATTCTTCCCGCAGTCCCATGACCCCCAAGTAGAGGATGAAAGAAGCTTCGGTGTAAGTGACCCAGGGTGGGAACCCCTTCTACAGCGCCCCAGGTGGGTGGCGGCGCAGCCTTTGCTAGCCAACACGGGGCCCACCCTCCCCATTTAGGGAAGCATGCCATTCTATCGTTGGGCGGATCTGGTCATAAAATGCTCTTCCTAAAGGCGACCCTCCGTGTTGGCTACGCTCAGGTGAGTCCCAGGTGGCCCTGGGTTTCCACGCTGGGCATGGAAGCCGGCAGCAGGAAAGGCTTGGAAAGCTCCGGTGGTCCCGGGCCTCTTTAAGCCATTGAGCGGGAAGAGAAGACGCACGGGACCCAAGGGTCATTTCTGTTTATGTTCTTCTAACACTCGGTTTCACAGACCATGGCAAGGGGCAGCCCATTTAGATGATTCAAAGTTTAGGATTAATTTATAGGGACGGACTCTTCAGGGACAGCATTTTTGCTGCTGTTCTCCTTCTGAGCATTCCACTTTTGGTGGTTCAGGTCAGGAGCCACAGGCCACCATATCATGCAGGAACAGGGAGCCTCTGTGGCCTCTGGTTCCATTCGTAGGAGCTTACAGTGAATGATCGGCTCTTCAATTTCACTGAGTAAATCATTTATTCAATTGCCACTCAATAAACCCCTCCTGTGTAAACAGCCCTCCCCAAGATAAGGGAATTCAGATCCTTATGCTTGAGAAACTTATATATTCCTTAGGGACATGGGAAATTTTACCTGGACAGGCCCTCTGTACACCTCGCCCCAGGAAATCCCATCCTAGGATGCTGGAGGTCTCTATTATTTCCCTCCATTGGTCTCTCTCTCTCTCTCTGTCTTTCTGTCTGTCTGTCTCTCTTTCACACACACACACACACACACACACACACACACACACACACAGCCCTGGAAGACAACTTTCTTTTACCTGGCAGCCACCTTACCCCATGGACCACAGAGAATGAGAGCAAAATGTAACCAGGTGTAAGGCTGCCAGCCAAATGACCTGATTCTGAGGGAGACCCAAGGCCGGGACAGCTGTCCCAGGGACGGGAGTCAAACAGGGATGACCCAAACCCTGGGCTTGGTGGTTGAATGCTTTGTAGGGAGCTCCTGAGAAATGCTCTGTAAATCTTTATGGAATAAATGAGTAAGGGAGTGAGGGCCCGAATGTGGAGTCCGCCCGTCTCTACATGGTCCCAAGTATTACTCATCCTCATTTTCATTCTTCTGTGCTGAATGCTCTAGCCTAGATGATTCAGGGAAAGGGATTTTTAAAGCCAGACAGTTCCAGAGATAGCTCTTGCCATCTATTGGCCCTGGACCCTCGTCTTCTAAGAGATTTTATACAGCAGAGAATTCTAGAACCAAGGCCTTGTGGGATTCTCTCTCTTTTAATCTCTCAACAGAGATAGGCAGGGGCATGTATTATTATCCACTTGAGTCAGTTGTCCAAGGAAACCCAGCGGTGAGAGCACTCATGTTTAGGTCGCTCCTTTTAATGTGAACCTGAAGCCCTTGGGAAAAAATTTACAGTCATAGCATCCAAGTGAGGCAAGCAGAGGTCAAGGGTCACCATCCCATTTGACAGATGGAAAACCGAAGGCTGTCATTGATGGAGCGAGCCAGGGACACAGAGCACAGGAGGGAAGCCATCTCTCTATGCCGCGCACATAGACGAGTTACTCTGAATGTCCGCTGCCGCGTGCTCTTGGGATACGCCTCCTGGAGTCGGCCTTCCCTGGCCAGTGCTCAGAACTGTTTCGATTCAAAGATTCTGGACTCAGAGGACTCCCTCTCTGACTACAGACTTCCACTGCTGCTGCCCCTCGCCAGGAACTCTTTCTGGCCTATCCACCTCCCCCTCCACTCTGGGCCATTTTCAATCCGTTTTACGACCGCTCCTTGAGCACATGGGACACTTTCCACGTCTCATTGATTCTTTGCTGAACATTCCCCCAGCCTCGGTTCTAATCGCTCCAAGACATACCTACAATTGGTCATATTCCCTGGGCTTCAGACCTTGATGTCCAACTGCCTGCTGGACACACAGCTCTGCCAGGACATCTCATGAGCACCAAAAACTCAACACATTGAAAATGAATTCACTGTTCTCTCCCCAACTTGCTCTTTTTTTTTTTTTTTAAGCTTTATTTATTTATTTGAGAGAGAGCAAGTGGGGGGCGGAGCAGAAGAAGAGGGGAGAGAGAATCTCAAGCAGACTCCTGGCTGAGCATAGAACCCGACACGCAGCTCAATCTCATGACCCTGAGATCATGCAGGACCTGAGCAGAAGTCAAGAACCAGCCACTCGATCTACTGAGCCACCCAGGCACCACCCCCCACCCCAACAAACTTGCTCTTTTTCTATGTTCCCTTTTTCGCCATGATGGTGCCACCACCTACCCAGGAGGTCATTCAAACCCAAGACCGGGCATTGTGCTTGGCAAGCTCATCTCCCTTAGTCTCCCTCCAATCGACCATCCGGGGACATCTTAGTTTGCCCATTTCTGTCTCTCCACTGTCTTCTATGGTCCTTTGTGGTCCAGGCCACAGGCCTCCCTCATTGGGATCACGTCAGCCTCTCCCCCGAGCTCACCTCACTCTCTAGGCTTCTCCTCTCCAACTCCACATGCAAACTGCAGCAAGAAAGATGATTCTAACACACAGATCTGATCATTCTCCTCCTTATCCCTGTGGCCTCGGGATAAAAATCACGCGTTGCTATGTCTCCGTCCTCCTCCTGCTCCTTCTGAGGTCCGGCCTCTCCCTGCACTCCGGTCTCACCAAACCACTTCCTGTCCCTTCTGTGCTTTTGGCTCTGCTGCCTGGGAACTTTGTAAGTGCTGTTCCTTCTGCCTGAAATGTGACCCCCTTCCCCATCTCATCCACTCCGGTTTGGCTAACCCCATACTCTCTGTGTGTCACAGCCCAGAAGTCACCTTCCCCAGAAAGCCTCTCCCGACCCTCCGATCTGGGGCAGATTCCCCACCTGGGTTCCCACAGCACCGTGTCACCCCCCACAGAACCCCAGCACCGTCATCTAGCTGACAGCCAACATGTCCTAAGCACTCACTCTGTGTTAGGCTGTTTCTCAAGGCTTTACTCATGATCACATTCAGTTGTCACTACAGCCCTATGAAGAAGATGCCATTATTATCCCATTCTACCGATGAGGAAGCAAAGGTGAGAGCAGTCACATACACACATATTTGGTAAGTGGCGGGAACTGGACTTGAGGCAGTTGGACTCATGATGCTACAAGGTTTCACGATTCTAGCTGCACATTCGAATCGGCCTTTGAAAACCACTCTTGCTCGTGCCTGATCCTAAGGGATTTTTTTGGTGGTGGCGGTGGACAGTTGGCACAAGTCCATCATTCTAAAAGTCTCCAGAGGTGAAACTGATGTGCTGGACCAAGACCCAATATGCCGCACGGCAGCCACCTGTTCCATTGTCTTGGGTCTGCAACGAGCTTCGTGAGGACAGGGAACATTACCTCTGACTCGCCAGCTCCCCTCAGCACCTAGAATAGCGCTCGGCCCACAGTCAGCTTTCAAGAAGTGTTCAAGGAGTAAATAATTGCTTTTACTCTGGACTGTCTGGACTCCTGGGATGCTAGAAAGAGCCAGATATCCTGGCCCACTGGCCCCATGAGTTCACAGTTGCCGTCCTCGGCTCCCCTCATGGCTTGACTCCTTCCCAGGAATTGTGGAAGTTTCCCCCACAGTCTGTGAGCCCCTCCCCCTTCTGTGCTATGCTCTCAGCAGACGGCCCAGCCCCCACACATGAGACCAGGATCTCCAGAGCAAGATCCCTTGGCTGGCCTCCCCCCACCGCTGCGGCTCCCAAAGGTCTCGGGGCCTTCACTCCTTGATCTTTTACCTTTTCAGACACAGAAGGTTGAGGCTTCATTCTGCCTCAGGGTCCCCTCCCCAGCCTGAGCCCCTGGGATGACATTAGTCCCAATTCCCAGGTGGCATCCTCCATCATTTGCTATCTTTGGAACCTGCGTGCGCCCTCCCTTCTGAATTCCCAGCCGTCACCGCGCACCAAACGCCTCTGGCTTCCAGGCCCCACGCTCATGCCCTGGGCCATCCTGTGGCCTCACAGCCGACTGGCTTGTTCTCGTCTTTCAGCCCCACCCCCCGCCCCCCACGCCCATGTGGTCGTTCCACATCTCTTGCCAACTTTCCAGTGAGCAGAGCAAATGTACGGGGGCCTGCAAGCTTCCTCACGGATTAGGCCTGAATTTCTCTTTAGAACACCATCTCTCCTCCTGTCCTCTCTGGTCTCGTTAGATCTCTTTCTTAAACATTTCCTGCCATCCCTCTGTCTCTCTCGTTTCCCCCCATCAAAGCCTCGCCCAGCCTCAGAGCCCAGTTTGATGCCCAACCTGAGCCCTATGGCCAGCCTATCAGGAGGGGGGGGGCACCTTTCTGTGACTTTGTGCTGCAGTTCGGCAGTGTGTGCTGCTTTTCCAGAGCTTACTATCGATTGTCTTCCCTCCTTAATGGCCCTTGAGGGCCGGATCGGGCCTTTCTCCCCTGCAAGCGCTCCGTGCTAGCTTTGCACAGAGAGAAGGCTCCATTCTGCATGATGGTCACAGAGGAAACGCGATCTCGCAAGCTCCTCTCAGCCCCACACAGACTCACAGCGCCATCAGTGGAGCCCAGAAGCCGGCAGGCTGTGCAAAGCGGGAGTTTGGCCCCTCTGTCTTCCCGCGGCCTAGGCAGGCCTGCTGGGAAGCTGCTCATGGTCGCCCGGTTCCTGGGATAACAGCCAGGCGGCAAGAAGCCGCTCGTCTTGAGGGCAGGAAATGGGCAGCCTCTCCTCTAGGCAAGGCCGCCCTGGGGCCCAGCGGGGTGACTTGAGTCAGGGATCAGGGCTCTGGTCAGGGTGGCCCCTTTCCACGTGGGCCCTCCTGGACACCCTCACTTTCCTCCAGCACGAGTTCCCCGGGACTCCCCTCCTTCTTCCCAAAGGGGGCCAAAGAAGGACTCCCACGGGGGACGGACTCGGCGATGGGAGGCTAGAGCACAAAAGCCAACAAAACCGGCATTACTTGTAACGCACCCACCCTCGTCGGTTTGTCAAGCCCTACTCTGTTTCCTCCGAGCAATGAGACAGGGAAAAGAATTAAAAAACAGAACAAAACAAAAAACGCTGCTCTAAGTATGCACGAACTTTATGGCCTCCCTCGGCTCCTTGTGCTTCTTCTTCCCCGCCAGGGCTGGCTGTGAGTTCCCCTCCCAGACTTTGTGTTTTCCATCATAACGTTTCTGGCAGCTCCTGCGTGAATGGCTAACACGGTCATTTTCTCCCCTCCACCCCCATTATCAAAGCGTGCTTGAATAACTGTTAACTCCCGGTTAACAGAATCGTGTTAATCATCTACAAGCCCTTGGGCAGGGAAATTATTCTTTGTAACCTTGTCCCAGTGGCGTGAGAGCCCCTGTCCCCTGGCAGCTGACCTTCAACCAAACCCGGGCCTAGAAGCTGGCGAAACCCAGACCGTGAGGGTGTTACAAGGGCTGTTTGTCAGCCAAGGTCAGAAAGCGCTGGGCCAGGGTGACCCTCGCGCTCTGCCGTCCAAGCCGGGAGGATGCCTTTCCATCCCGCCACCCTTGCTCCAGGACCCTGTAAAGAGACCAGGCTGCACTTTCTTTTTTTTTCCCCCCCCCCAAATTGTTTTGCAAGCGAGGGCTAATCTATCGCACATTCTTTGTTGCTGGGAGACTCGGAGTGGCTGTACAGGATGTTCTTTCTCGGAGCCATAGTTCAAAAGTGCTGCTGACCCAAACAGGGATTGTAACCCTGCCCTCCCTTGTGCGGGGCTGGGACGGCCGCTGGGATGTTTCTCCCCCGTGGCTCCAAGTGGCCAGATCCACCCGCCAGACCCAGTGGCTGGGAGGGTGACCTCCTTCTGAATTTGGGTGGGTGGCGCCCTTCCGGGGCAGGGGAAGCAGGAGCTGGAGGAGAGGAGCACGAAGGGGCGCAGGGAGGCTCCGGGGCCGCCCCCTCCCCACCCCAGGAGAGGGGCTGAAGCCGCTGAGCCCAGCTCCGCATCCGGATCGCGCCCCAGGGCGCCCGAGGGTGGGAGAGCCACCTTGGAGAAAACGGCCCCTTCATTCACCAAGCGGGTCTGTTGCTGAGGGGGAGGGCCGGGGGAGGGAGGGGCGCTGTCCACGCTCTGGCTGGGCTGGCTCGCGCCGCCCTGCAGCGGCGCCCCGCCGACCCCTCGCGGAGGGGAGATCCGCAGCCAGAGCAGGGCGCGGCCATACTTATTAGGAAAGATGCGGCGGGGTCTTGGCAGGCGCCGTGCGGCGGCTCCCAGGGTCCCCGCGCTTCTGGTTACTGTCAGGCGCTGCGCTCCGGGCCCTGCCGGCCTGGCGGGTCCCCGGGTCGCGGCTACTCACGCGCCTGCGCCGCTCCGACCCGAACATTTCCACATTAGGCCACCTCCCCGCGCTCCGCGCCCCTGGCCGTGACCTCGGGGGACCTCCGCGGCCGGGCTCAGAGCCAAGCCTCTCTCACAGGTGCCCTGGCTGTTTTCTGGGTCGCCCTTGTGATCGGGTGTCCAGGCACTTGGCAAAATGTAGCAAACGTTCCCCGGTGCTGGGTTTCGCCCTCGCGCTACTGACACAGACTCTCTGCGGGACCCGTGAGCCGAGCTTGCGGCCCTCGCCGGGCACAGGTGACAGCGCCTGGCCAGCTTCACCGGCGGGGCAAGAGGCTGGATGACTTCGCCTCCCTGTTCATCCCTACCCCTCCCTTGAAGCTGGTCTGAGTTCCCTTGATTATTGATAATTGATTATTCCTTACACACAACCCCGGGTCTCTATTTGCCGGGGCGTATATGGCAGCCACCGGGGGCCCTGCAGGCCTGGAAGTGGGGCTGTCCAGACTGGGGCTGTGCTGTCAGCGCTTGCTCGCGAGGCCGGGGGAATTCGAGGCTTACCTAAAATATGACACGTGTTGAAATGATGATAATTTGGATAAAGTGGGTTAAATAAAATGTTATGAAAATTCATTTTACCTGTGTCTTTTTACTTTTTAACGGAGCTACTAGAAACGGTCCCATGCGTGCCTTGTGCTGTGTTGTGGGGGACAGTGCGGCTCTAGACTGTCCCTGCAACCAGGGGTCCTGTCCACGCGTCCTTGTCCTGCATGTCCCGGACTGCAGGGTGCTTCCGGGCTGTGTAGCTCCAGCTCCTTTCCTGTCCTCCTTCCTCCTTCCTGCCTCCCTCCTCGCACAACTTCGAAGTCACGTTGCAGGGTCCAGGCCCCACGTTTCCTACATCTCGTATCAGGGCAGACTCTGGGATGAAGCCTCCTGTGGCCACCACCCGGCCTGCATATGCGCGCTGAGACATTGTCCCACTGTTTGGGGGTCAGGAGGCTGTGCCCAGTCCCAGGCGGACAGCACCAAATGTGGGAGGTTTTATTTCTCTATTGCAAGCGGCACAGAATGATGAGCCCAAGTCATGACAATTGGATTGCAGTTACTTGCACTCAGGAGAAAGTGCCCACTGGGTCTGGGCTTCAGACCTGTTTGGCATAACTCAAAAGAAACTTCGAGAAGTTCTTCTTTTATTAAGAGCACTAGGATTTTAAATCAAATAAAATGCCATGTATCACAATTTCTTTCATTCTATAGGCAACATTCATGGGAAGTCAAAGTGTCGTGAGTTAGAAATGTCAGCGTCAGACGATTGTCTGGCACGGTACATGTGTCCCCTGTGGCTGTTCGAACTTGATTTGTGGCTACTCCAAACTCAGATGTAACAGAAATATAACATGCTCTTGGGTTTGGAAAAAAAAAAAGAATGAAAAAAAAAGTAAAATATCTCACTAATGATTTTTTATATTTATTATAAATATTTTAATATTTTATATTTTCCAATTGAGTTATATCATTTATAATTAGTCTTGTTCCTTTAAAAAAACAAGATTTTATTTATTTTACAGAGAACGTGAGAGATGAGAGACAGAGCATGACCTGGGAGAAGGAGAAGGAGGCGGGGAGCCCGATGTGATGCCAGGTTCGATCCCAGGACCGTGAGATCATGACCTGAGCTGAAGGCAGACGCTTAACCTACTGAGCCACCCAGGCGCCCGTTCCTTTTTTTAACATAGGTACTAGAAAATTGAGAATGACCTATGTGGCTTACACTGTATTTCTATGGGGCAGTGCTGCTCCAAGGGAAGGATGCATTATTTATTCTGACACAATTACAGATATGGGTGAGCATCTCAGCCAGGTTTATCACAGTGCTGGAGCCTGGAAACTTGGACTCTGAGTCTTCCAGCCGTGTAACAGAACATACGTCCAGTTCTGTGGGTTTGAATTCTGGTTGCCGGAGCCAGATGTTCTCTGGGGGACCCACCTTGACTTAACGTCTCCAAAAACAGCCCCGCTGGCCCTCTGGGAAACTCCCAGGTTCTGCAGAGACTTGTCAGGTAGTAATTACAGGTGTGCAAAGACCCTCCTGCTTCATACACTTAGTCATAATGATTTACCTTTACCAGGCACCAAAGGTGTGCTGGGAGATTAGCTGAACAGAGAGAAGACGCGGCAAGCAGATCACCTTGAAGTTGACCTGTCAGCCGGATTTCACAGCACCTGCCTGTTCTAGCCCCGGGGGGCTGCGATTTATTCTTTGGGAAATTGCAAATTCTGCCTGCAGGCCCCAATCCAAATCCTGGCTTCTCTCCCCAGGTTCTGGAAGACAGGATGGAGGCATCTGTAGGGCAGGGGAATTTCTTTTCTAGGGAGGTTTCCACCTGAATTAGCTTTTATGACACCTTCAAGCAGTCTCTAAGACTTTGGTCTTTAAACATGCATGCACGCACGCATGCGCGAACATTCAAATCCACATCAGAATGTCCTTGTTCTTTGGCCCCCTGGAGTCGGGTGCTGAGTCATCTACCTGCTCCCCTTCCCAACCTCTCCCGAGCAGGGAGCCCTGGTTTGGAGGCAGTGGGAAGAATCCTGGAGAATCAGGTGTTCCTGCCCTTTTGCACGACCTGGGCACCGTGCCTGCCTGCCCCACACGCTGAATGCTGCCGGGAAGGAGAGAAGCAACATTCATGAAAGGGGAGGAAAAATTAGGCCCTTTTCATTAAGGTCAGAAGATTTCTGCGGTTGGAGCAGCTGGCCAGGTGCATGAGCAATTTTCTTGGCTCCTTGGCAGCAGCGAAGTATTTGAAAAATAATGGGGCCCTTAGTCTTATAAGTAAAAACGCATTTATCTTGGAAATTTAAAAAAAAAGTGCTGGCGTTGGAAATTTTCGGATGAGATGCATTTCTTCGCGCCTGAAAGTCTTGAATGCCTGCCGGCTTTGTCTCCCTGCTAAGCTCCTCACACTTGCAAATCTGTGCTTTTCAAGGTGAGGAGCTGAGCGTAAAAAAGGGCTGTGAGATGTATTTCTGGGAGGGCAGAAAACAGGAAACAAATTAGAAGGACAGCGTGTGGGCTGCAGATGCTGGGTTCAGGGAGGGTGTTTGCTTATTTGGACAGAGAGCAAACGTCCCATCCCACCCAGTGCTAGGAGCTCGACACTCTTTTAACCAGCGCTGGAAACCAAGGTTCTCTTTGGAACTTGGTGGGACTGTTATTTTCTTTCTTTCTTTTTTTTTTTTTTTTGGCTTAAATTGTTTTTATATGGTTACCCTCCGACTCCTTTCTGTTTGGGGATATTTTCATATTTTTTTTATTAAAAAGAGCCCCAGAACATCTTGATTTTGAAAATTCATGTTCACCCAAATAAGGCGCCAAGAGCATAAACAAGGCGGCCTCAATATTTTGTGTGTCAACAGCCAATGTTCCCAGGATCCAGAGCTGAGCTTGAGGGCAAAGAAGGAAGGAAAAGGCTCAGTCCTTGCTCCTAGGTGTTCCAACACCTCCAGTCCCCTCCTCTGACCTCCTTTACCGACTTTCACTTCTGTGATTTTGAAGGGAGAGAAGGCAGGTTGGAAAGGAGGAGGATACTAGGTGTGTAGGTTATGGAGGGAAGGCTCAGGGTGTGCTTGGGGAGGGAGAGGAAGGAATGGGGGATGGGGAGCTGCTTGTGAAGGGGGGGTCCAGTGACCTGTGGGCGAATGTGGTCAGCGCGGATCCGTCCATGGCCTCCTATGCTCATGCAGTAGACTATGGTTGCCGCCATTCCCCTCTGGGCGAGGTCACAGGCTGTGTTGGTCTTTCTCATAGCAGGGGCACCGGAGGACATTCTAGGGGTTCCTCATCACCTCTGACAGTCACTGAAGAGTTCCACTGTCCAGAGAAATCCCAAAGATGCTCACACCGTCTGCCACGCGGCACAGGAAACTATTGGGCTAGTCAACCTTGGGAGCCACCTTGGCGTCCTTACTTGTTGGCATTTCCCAGACCCACCCGGTCACCAGACCTCATTACCCTTCCCTGAGTTGTCTGTCTGCTCTCCCTTCCTGTCACCTCACTCTTCCCTGGGTCTCAGAGTACAGTGTTGAGGGGGAAGGGAGAGACTGAGCTCAACACTCATGGCCGTTGACCCAAAAAATCTGTGCTTGGCAATCTCCGCGGGCCTCTCAGGCCTCGGGGGCGTGGGTCAAAAGCAGATTCTGCAGGAAAAATGGCGATGTGGAGTCCAGAGACATTATCTACCTCTTATTTTGTGGACATGGAGCCCAAGACTCATCCAGGTCATGTGGCTTGTCTGGAGCCATTGAGCCAATTGGAGAAGAACCAGCGCTGGCACCCAGCTTTCCTGACTCTCTGTATGTGCCCCCCCAAACTTACCTATGGTGAACGTTCTACCAGGCCGTTCTCTTCACTGCGGGCAGAGTAATAGGTGTGGTTTTGTACTATACTTATGCTTGTCACTAAGTCTATCCCCTGGCCTGCGTGGCCTCTTGTGTCACCACATTTCCTGGAGGCTCTGCTTCTGACCTGGGTGAATCTGCATGCCGTGGAGCAGAGGGGGTCCCTTGGTGGAGTGTTCTGGACCAGGAGTCATGCAGTATCGTACCGGGGCCAGCTGTGGCCCACTGGCCAGAACCAACGGTCAACGATTCAGGAATCTTGGGTGTCACTTAACTGTTGATAGCGGGAACGTGGCTCGGTGGAGAGGATTCGCACCACAGATATTGGTAAATGCTACAAATCGGGGTTTTCTTTTCCCTCAACGATTAGCTGTTTTACCAGCTTACCACGGATTTGGAGGTAGGACCCTGCTTAGGGTGGGGAGCTACTTCCAGGCAAGATGTTTAGTGCCAATTAAAAAATGGAAGGTGGCCCTATTGTGTATGAAGGAAAAGCATCAAATCTGGGAAAACTACCCTATGGGAGGTGAATGTCATTGATGCATCTTGCCCCGGACTGAGGAGAGCTCTAGGGAGCCACAGGGCTATCTAACGTGATGAGTGACAGTGAGGTCTGGGTGGGACTCTGACAGCCATCTCGGGACAGCTTCCCCAGGGTCACGTATGAGCTGGTGAGCTGGATGAAACACTCAGCATTGGGGCAGAAACCTGGTGAAGGGCAGGCATGGTCCATCACTGTCTCCCCTGCCCTGTCCCTGCCCAGCACATCAGCAAATGCTATCAATCCATCCCCAGTCCACACCTGATTGTGCCCACTGCTCCTTACTGTGGCCTCTAGCCAAGTGCAAGGCTCTGTCCCATTTCTCCTAAGATGTCCCCTTCCCTGCATTCTTGCCCATCTCTAGTTACTATCAACACAGCAGCAAAAGTGATGGGGGCAAGAAGGAGGAGGAGGAGGAGAAGAAGAAGGAAGAGAAGGAGGAAGAAGAGGAGAAGGAGGAGGGAAAAAAGGAGAAGGAGAATTTATTATGTCATCCTTCCCTGGACTTCATCAAAACCCTTCGACAGCTTACCATTGTACTTAGAATCAAGCAAAGCTCTGCGAGAGCTGGCCCCTGCCCCCTCTCCAGCTTCTCTAGCTCTGTGCTCCTGCATCACTCTTGCCACACTGGTCTTCTTTCAGTTTCTTAAAACCAGCCTCAGGACCTTTGCACACACTCTTCCTGCCTCCAGGACTATGTCCTGAGTAATCCCATGGCTCCTTCATTTCCTTTAGGTCTCATCTTGAGTGCACCCTTCTTAGATGGAGCGTTCCCGCTCACCTGGTGGAGCCCCTGGAGGGCTAGCAAGAGGCTTTGCATGCAAGACCGGTGAGAACCAAGCAGTGTGGGACTTTTGGGTGAAAGAAACCGTATGAGTTCACAATGTTCCCATTAAATTAGCCAAGACCGTAAACCTTACAACAATACTGCTCGAAAGTCTGTGTTTGCTGACTATGCAGTTCTATGTCCATTTGGGCAGAGGCCTGGGAAGGCGGCCAGTGAACCAGGGGGTGCATGGGGATGATGGGGGTGCGGGTGCCCCGCGCAAGCCACGCATACTTCCAGACACTCCCATCTTGTCCTAAAGCTCTGACCGGCCTCTGGTTTGTTATTGGAATGAGCACCGATGATTCACGTTAAACAGATCCGAAGCAAAACTCATAATTTGTTTTTCTTGAAATGGTCCTGAGAGGTGCTTTCCAAGAAACAAGAAAAAAAATGAACTCGCGGTGACTTTGAGTCTGCCGAGGGGCAGTCAGTGGTTCATTCCCAAGTGCAGAGCTTTCCCTGTCGCCCAGTGCATGGGCAGTGAAGAAAAGGGCCGCTGAGCCTGGGAGGTCAAAGTGCTTTGCTGTTGTTCTCACGGGGTCTTCAGGGGGTGCTTATGGGGCCCCGGGGGCAGGGGATGGGGAAGGGGTGCCTCCAGGTTCCATTGTGGTGGCACAGCACGTGGCTTAGAAAACTGGAACCATACCCACTGACAGCTCTGGAGCTCAGCAGTCTGAAATCAAGGTGTTACAGAGCCACGCTCCTTGCATGAACTCTAGTGGGGAATCCCGCCTTGCCTTGTTCAGCTTCTGCGGGTGGCTGGAAATCCTCGGCATTCCTTGGCTGGTGGCTGCCTTGGTCTAATCTCCACCGTCATCATCACGTGGTATTCCTCCCTCTGTCCCTGTCTGTGTGCAGGTGTCTTCATAAGGACCCCAGCCACGGAGTTTAGGGCCCGCCCTCCTCCAGCATCATCTTAACTTGCTTACACCTGCAAAGACCCTCTTGCCAAATAGGGTCTCGTTCACAGGTAGTGGAGTAAGGCCATCCCCATCTCTTTCTGGGGGACACAACTCATCCCACACAGGAGGGGTCCCCTGGCTCCTATGCGGGTAGTCACGTCACATGTGTGTGTCCCAAACATGCAGGGCTGATGAGGAAACCTCACCTCCAGCTTAAGTAAGATGTGACTTCCGAGTACGGGATACGCAATTCACCAAAACCTTTTGAGGTTTGGAGTGAGAGCCTGCTGGAGGTTGGGAAGCCACCTTCCTTCAAAGATTTCCCAACATGTGTTACACAGGTCACTGTGGCAGGCTGAATCGTGGCCCCTCAGGAGATGTTCACGTCCTGAGCCCTGGAACCTGGGAATGTGTCACTCTCCATGGTAAAAGGGACTTTGCCAATGGGATTAAGCTAAGGATTTTGAAACAAGGAGATGATCCTGGATGATCTGAGTGAGCCCAATGTCATCACAAGGGTCCTTATAAGAGGGAGGCGGGGGACTCTGAATCCGAGAAGGAGACGTGACCGCAGGTGCAGAGGTTAGAGAGGTTAGAGGGGTTTAGAGCTGCTGCACTGCAGGCTTGGAAGATGGAGGGAGGGACAAGGAGCCAGGAACGTGGGCAGCCCTCTGAACCTGAAAATTTGAGGAAGCAGACTCTCCCTTCCGAGCCTTCAGAAGGAACCAGCCCTTGATCCTTGATCCTACTCCAGTGAGACGCATTTTTCACTTCGGATAAATCAGTTTATCTTGTTTTAGGCCGCTAAGTTTGTAGAAATTTGTCACAGCAGCAACAGGAAGCTAATACAGTCACACAGCCCAGTTTCCTGTCTTGTATTAATTTAACAAACGATCCGTCTGTCTGTCGTTTCTGTTGAGTAAGATCTAGAGCGGTATACTGCATGTAGAAGACACTTAACTCTTTGTCGGATGGATAAATTGAGAGCTTGTTATATACTGTGTGGTAAGCTGGCCTCTTCAGATACGTCACTGCCCTCGTCTCTCTGAGTATGGAGGAGCACTGGGTAGTAAACAAATGCTTCTACCCATTAAGGCATGACTGGGTCCCTTGGTGAGTGCCATGGCATTGGAACACCAGAGAATGTTGACTGAGGAGAGCCAGGGGACCTAGTTTAGACTCCGGGGTCAGGCAGAGCCATAGGGGGGACACAGGGCTGAAATGAGGATGAGACATCACTCCTTTTGGTTCCAGTTTCAATGACAGAAACGTTCTCTGCACAAGGAGGTGCCCGGATTTGGGCTCCATCATGCCCCTCCTTTTTGGGGAACGGTCTGAGGTTGTCATCTGGTCGTGGGAAAAAATGCGTGTGGGTTCAGCCTGGCCCTGAGCTGGGTGTTCATCTTCAGTCTGCCCGGGGTCAGTGCCCTCTGAGAACTCTCCTGCCCTCCCCGCATGCCGTGGGTTCGGCTGATGAACCACAATTTCCCCGGCGGGGAGTGAAGCGTGGCTGGGAGGGGGTAGTGCCGCTGCCCCACTGCGACAGGCTTGGAGGAGGCATGAACCTGCCTTATCCTTATTCCTGGGGCTGCGGGTGTTTTCTGAGGCGGAGCTGGAGCCCAGGGTAAATTTGCATTTATGGGCGTCTCTGTGCTAAGGAAGGGACAGGACCTGGGGAGATGACATTGAGCGACACGGAACCTCTACACCCCAGTGGTGGGGACACTTGGGAGAGGCAGATGCAGACACCGTGAATACAGGACGTAGAGTGTTGTGCCAAAATTATAAGTTACGCACTGCAAACTCTGCCTGGGGGATTGTGGACAACATGGGGGAGACCTTGAAGATGCTGGAGTTTGCTCTGTGAAGAAGTGGGGGGAAGCCTGTTCTGGGTGGGAGCAGCAGGAGAGAAGGTTCTCCACACTCCAGGGTTCTGGATGGTTGGGAGCCCAGCTTCACGCCTCCTCCCCGGGTCCTCACACCGGGCACGAGGTCAGCAGCAGGACACAGTCCCTCGCCTCCCTTCCTGCGACAACACTGTCACATCACTGTTAGCACCCCATCTCAGATGAGCCTCAGAGAAGGGCCAGAATGCATCCGATCTCCAACAGCAGCTGAGCTCTGAGTGCTGTCTCCTTAGAACCCAAACCCGCACTCCTGGCACCATATGGATGGTGGGTCTGCGGAAAAGCTGAGCCCATTTGCACCCACGCCCCGGTCCTCAACCGACACGTGCACCCCTCCCATTTGCTGGAGGTGCATTTCCCAGCTAAGCCGTGGGTGGTGCAGACCTGGCCCCATGGGCGGTTCCAAGCCCTGGGATTCCAGAGGCTCCCATCCGTCTGGGGATGGATGGCCGTATTAGGGGGCACCCAGGGAAGCTTCTGAGGTTCGATGGCGCCCTGCTGACCATGCTGAGCTCTGCCCCTTCCACTCCTAAGGGGGAGGGCTTGTACTGGGGCCAGACACGTGCACTCCGGATGTACCCCCTGGAGCCTGCTCTGGGAGGAGAGCCACATGCGCATGGCAGCAGGAGGGCCTGGGGTGCCAAAATATTCCGCAGGCTGCCACTTGCCACCTGCCAACCAGAATCCCTGTGTTCCCCTTCCCGCCCCCGCTCCCAGCCCTGCCTTATCAAGTGGAATCTTGTAGGAACTGCTGGCACCTCAGCAACCATGAGGAAAACACTCTAGTCAAACAAAGACTCTCCCCAGCACACAAGGGCTAGCCCTCGGCTATGGCCTCATGACAACACCTTGCTCAAGCTTTTACAGGGGAGCCAAATGCCCTCGTACCAAAGGCTGTCCCACATCCTTCAGGGGAATCATTCCCCTGCCCTCCAAGCTGGGCACCCATTTGAGGAAAGACCTTGGCCCCACAGGCAAAATGGCAGCCGAGACGTGAAGGGCTGGAGTCCTGCCTTAGAGCAGAGCCAGGGAATGTGGGGGTGGGTACCCTCCCCAGCCTGTGCTTCTCCATCATCCTAGGCCGCCTCCCTATGGATCTAGGCAGGAAGTTCCGTGAGGAGGCAGAGGGGAAGGAAGCTGTGTCCAGAAAAAGCCAGAACGCTCAGTGCATTCCCCGTTCAGCTGGGGAGCAAGGCCAGCCAGGACCTCCCCTGGCCTTCCCTTAAGCTCCCTTAGGGTTTTGGGTCGGCGCAGAGAGGCACAGACAAGCCTTTCCTCAAGGACCATCGTTCTGTTCTAGACTAGCTTACCTCAGTGCAAGGCTGAGGCCACCATGCTGAAGCCCTAGGGGGAAACACTCAACTCCCAGCACCGAGAAGAATCCCCAAGAGTTTGTGTCATTGCTGCGGCTCCCAGATTAACATGTCTGCCGTTGGGATGCGCCAGTGTGTGTCCATTTTTTGTTTTGTTTCATTTATGATTGTCTGGAACCATGAGCATCTTCTGTGTGTGTGAGGGTGTGAGATGGGGGTGGGCTGGGAAGTGTCGGGCAGACCACGGACTGGCCCCAGCACTCCCTGGAGCTTACTGTACTTTCTGACGTCAGCTGTCTGCTTGTCCCTTGTGAAGGAGAATGAGCTCCATGAGGACAGGGGCAAACTCTTCTTTTTCTTTGGATTTGCAGCTTCTGAGATACTGTAAGTTTCAAGAAATACTACTGATGGAATGATGGACGCGCTATAGTTAAGTTGTTGAACAGAGTGGCGATGGGGGCTTCATCCTAGCTGGGACCCCTCTCTCCCAGCAGGGAGAGTACAGTGGTAATGGTAACCAAGCTAGGGATCAACCAGGTCAAGGGGGCTTTGAGATCTACTAGAAAATGTTCATGTACTGGATTATGTAGGGTTGTGTGTTTCAAGTAGCTCTGTTTTCCTCTAAAATAGTAACAGCAGGAGGGGTGAATTCCTGCTTGCCAGACACTGCACTGGCTTTTTGCACATGCTGTCTCTACGCCTTATAAGGACACTGGAGAGTATTATTATCTTCATTTCACAGATGTGGAAATGAACACTCAGCGAGATCGGGTATCCTGCTTAAGGCTAAAAAGTGGCACAGCCACTTGTTCAGTTCACTTATTCAGCCAATATTTATTGTGTGCCCACTATATGGCAAGCCCCAAGCGTCACTTAGAATAGCAATAAAAACCAGACAGAAATTCCTGCTCTCTTGGACCCTCAGTGCTGGTATAAAATGGTGATCAAGATAATTAACAAAATATATGGTATATTGGGGGTTGGTAAGTATAAGGGGAAAAATAAAATAGAGAAGGGGGAGGGAGAGGGCTGATGGGGGCTGTGAGGGGCTGCTGCGATTTGTTGGGGGGGGCGGTGCAAGGAAGCCCTCATCCAGAAGGTAACATGTGACTACAAACCTAAAGGAGGTGGGAGAAACAGCAGAGAGCTCTGGGAGGAGGGTCCCAGGCAGACGGAGCAGTGAATTCTCTGGGCCAGAGGCATGAACATTCCAGCATGTTCTAGAAACAGCAAGGTACGATGAGGTGAAGTCGGAGTGAGGGTGTGCAAAGGGAGAGAGAGATTACAAAGGGCCCTGTAAACTGTCCCGGGACCTTACTGTACTCCTATGGAGATGGGAGCCGTGCAGGGTTTTAAGCAGAGAAGTGACATGATCCAGTTGGGGTTTCAACAGCATCATTCTGGCTGCTGGGCTGAAGACAGACCGAGGGGACCTGGATAGAGCTGGGAGACTGATCAGATGACTGGGAAACTAATCCCAGGAAGGGAGACAGTGGCTCAACTCAGGGCTGTAGTGGGGTCAGGTTCTGAGTGAAACTAGAGCCAGTGGGATTTGTCGATCGATTGGATGTGAGGTGTTAGAGAAGGAGCTGTCCTGAGCAACTGGAAAATGAGATTTCCATTCCTTGAAATGGAAACCAGGGGAAAGGATAATTGGGAGAGAAATGCAAGAGCTCCGTTTTGGACACGTTACATTGGAGATGCCAGTCAAACATTCGAGTGGAGATGCTGAACAGATGGTTGGATCTCTGAGTCTGGAGCTGAGGGGAGAGGTGGAGGCTGGAGATGGGACACTGGTATCATTGTGTAGATAAGGCATTTGAAATCCTGATGCTGGATGAGCTCATTGATGGAGACAGGGAAGGTAGAGAGAGAAAAGAAGAGATCCAAAGACTAAGGGCTGAGGCACTTGGTAGGAAGGCGAGGGGAAGAGGAGGAACCAGAAAAGGAGGTGGGAAAGAGCAAGCAAGAAGGCAGGAGGAAAACCAGGCAGGTGGGATGGAGCCGACTGAAGGAGGGAAAGGTGATGAGGGGAAGGAAGATGAAGCAGAGGAGAAGGAGGAGGATGGAGAAATCAGCTGGATCAAATGTTGCTAGCAGGTCAAATAAAAATGAGAACCGAGATGAAGCCCAGCCCTGTGCTGCCCAAAGCTACTGTGCACTGTTCACTCCCTCAGTATTTGACTGACGACAGATGCCAAACACTGTTAACAGAAAAAATTCCAAGCCCCAAACCACAGTGTACTTAACATCTGACTTCACTAAACCACTCAGTGCAATCCAAGCGTCATGGTGCTGCCTTCAAGTTCTCCAACCTGTGTGCTCCCTCCGTGCAGCAGGTGCATTCCAGAAAGCAGAATGGAAAAGGAATCATTTTAGAGTATACAATATTGTAATTGCGCTATTACTGTTGCAAACCACGCTCTTTTTAAGAGAATTGTCACCCTTTAATTTCTGTTTTATAATTTAGTGTTTAGAGATAATGAGTGGAATATACCTGCTCTGGGATTTGACCTATATTAGAAAATCACTGTGTAGTTTACCAAATGGTACTGGAGAAGAAATTCCAAAATGAACTGCCCCAAACAAGAGGCTGGTTCAGTGGAAGTGACAGAGGGAGAAGAGGGGTTCTGGCCAGGCTTGGTTATGGATCAACTACGTGATTTTAGGTGAATCACCCATCACATTTCCCTTATCCATTAAACAGGAATAACTGATTCCCAGTATGGTTACCCTACAGGGCAAGGACCAATGAGGACGTTGAGAAAGCATTTTGCAAAGCTGAAAACCCATGGGAAATGCTACTGAGTACTGAGCACAGTGCTGGCACATAGTAGGGCATGATCATTGGAAGCTGTTATGGACTATTTCTGTGCTTTTTATATGAAAATATGAAAAGCAAGATAAATCTGAAATGCACTGGAGACCCAGTGAGGGGTGGTGAGCATGTTTTGGGAGTCTGGGCTTGTCCAATGTCAGAGGAACCACTACAGGTCCAGTCCCTGTGGGACAGTGCCCACAAATGTGAATTTCTCCCTTGCTCCAATTAAGGTTTCTACTTCACTGCATCTTTCAGCCAAGGATGCTTAAGGAATTCACCACTACTCCAGAGAGACAAAGGGCTCATCCAGTATCAACACTGGCATCATCATTAGCGTCATGGTGGCCATTGGGACTGCTGGCAAGGCGATGGGCTGGCACTAGCAAGGTTAGGCACCATTAGTTTTCTGAGTGGTTTTTCACAATGGGCAGCTCTGGAACTAGAAGTGTCAGCCCTTGAGGAGCTCATTTCATCAGAACTGCCTCAGACTGTGACTCCTTCATCCCCTCCCTCCTGTCCTGTTGTGCGGGGTGATGCTTGTCTCAGAAGGAAATACAGATGAAGTTCTTAGAAATTCCAAAGCCTTAACTAAGACTCACCGTTCCCTTTGTCTTTTGATACACCCCTCCATTCTCCCTGTCTTGCCTAATTCTTGCACATTTGTAGGCTTTCCCTTTTCTGTTCAGCTTTGGACCATTTATCTTTTGTTCTTGAGAGGTGTGTCCTCTTACTCCTTACCTCCCTGCTTAATTAGAGATGACTGCTTGTCCCCATATTCACTCTTGCTTTCCTCCACAACAACTTACAGCGTGGCTAGGCACATGGACGTTAGAGACTGTTTCTTAGGCTCTCTTGCAGCATGGCAGGGTCATGTGACTAATTTCTTAAATAGAGCTCGTGCTAAAGTGGTGTGTGCACTTTCCACGCTTTTAAGGAGAGAGGTGTGTGCCTGTTATTCTTCTACTTTTCTCCTCCTTCCTGCTGTTGGAACGTGGATCTAGTGGAGAGCCATCTTCGACCAAAGGGATGAAGGCAACATCCTGGAGATGCCAGAGCAACAAGATGGAAGGCACCTGGGTCTTGACATGAGCCCTGGACTCCTTAAACTGACCTATGAGAGAGAAAGAAATTTCTATCTTATTTAAATCCTATTATTCTGAGGCCTTTTGGAACTGATGAACCTACATTCTAGCAAATATATTCTTCAGGCTCTTTGATTTAGTGGACTGTAGGTTACGTGAGACAGAGAACATGGTTCGCTCACCATTGGGTCACTGGTACAGAGAGCTGGTAACACAGTATATGCTCAATAAATATTTGTTGAAAGTATGAAATGAGTTACTATTTTACTCTGGCGTCTTTACCTCTGCTTTCCAAAGAGTGGGTGGCTCTTGATTCATTGCTCACTTGGACTACTATGGTCTCTGTCATGGGTCAAGTATGGAATGTCCTAGGGAAATGAGAAGTCAGAGGCAGAGAGTTCCAGTCCAGCTGGAGCACCCTTTGGGAGTGTGAGCCTTGAATGAGGTTAGATGATGTAATCTTCCCATCTGTTGAATAAACAGAAAGTTATCTAAAGGGTTCACATGACTTCCCAACTTGATGGAGATGATGCCTTCATCCATATCTGAGGTCCATTTGATAGAGTGCCAGAGAGGCAGGAGGCCCATCAGATAGACCTGGAGTTCTGAGGATAAAAGAACCCACTAGGGCCTTACAGATTTTCCAGAGGGATGACTCTCCCAGAGAACAATGACCTGGAGTGCTGGCCCATCTGGCTCACAGTTCTTTTTAGTCCACTGAACAAGAGTGTTTGCCGGTTGCCTATTCTGCAGCATCTCCCTGCCTTTAGGATCTCCCTAAAGGGGAGATTTTACCTCCCTCCCAGCATCTCCCTCCCTGACTTTACTCCGGCTGGGGTAGCCCATGAACACCAGCCATAATACCCTGATTCCTAATTGGTGGGACCATAGGTTAACTTTCCAGCCTCTGCGGACTAACAGTGTAGTTTGCTATGTCTATCTTTTTTCTTGAAACCTTGCTGGACTCAGTTATTAATTCTAGGTGATTTTTTTTTTCTTTGGGATTGACTGTATATAATCATGCCATCTGCAAGTAGGGCAAGTTTTACTTTATTTTATTTTTTTCCAAACTGTGTGTTTTTGTTTTGTTTTGTTTTGGTGGGCTGGGACTTCCAGTAGAATACTGAATTGGAGCAGTGAGAGTGGATGCTCTTTCCTTTTTCTTTTACTGTTAAAGTAATTATTGTTAGCCATGGGGTTTTATAGGTGCTTTTTAGCAAGCTAAGGAAGTTCTCCCTCAGTTTCCATTTTTCTGAGATTTTTTTCTAATGAATGGGAAAATTTGGGAAAGGGCAATAACTCTTTCATTATTCCAAATTCCTTAGTGAAATCAGCCCCTCCGTGGGCATGTTATTGATTGAGGGAAGACCGTATGCTATGCTAGGCCCTGTGAGACATAGGAGCTTGAGACTTGACCCTGCCCTTGAGCATTAAGGAGTCATGATTTCCATTCTACTATTGAACATACATTGTAAACTGCAGAAGATCCAAGACAGAAAAGGCTAGTAACGACCTGACCAGAGGTAGTATGTAGACTGGCCTCTGGGAATGAGTAGGACCTGAGAGAGAAAATAAGAGAGAGAACTTGGAAAGTCTAAATGACCTGAAATTCTGTTTTCCAACAAGGATGATGGTAAGCCAATAATTAGCAGGATACAATTAGCTTTTGATTTGAGGACATGGATTACCTCCGTTTTGTGGATTATCTCTGACAAATGCTTCATCCTGGACTTCCTCCCTTTCTTTAACCAGCTGAGCATTTAGGCTCTCTTTTCTGCCATCAGTCAGCATGCTCAGGGAATGCAAATTAATATTACTATTAGCTAAAGAAAAACATAATTAAGAAGGGCAATCTGTTGTCCCTAAATTAGAGCATTTATTCCAAACTCAATAGGAGGGATATTTGTATTTTGTTTGTGGATATCCACACCACTTCTCTCCCTCTTAAGGATAAACAGAAGTCGGCTGTGTGACTATCACATACACGTCACGTTTATTAAGTTGGCTTGGGAGCTAAGAGTAATGCCGCAGAGATCATGGACCACATGACATCTGATTCATTGGACCCATCCATATTTTTATGTGTTTACCCTAACATAAAGTAATAATGAATAGTGCTCTCATCTGCAAAATTAAAAATCCTGGCACATTACCCACAGGTCATGTTTGGGTTGTCTTCCTATAGCATTGATGGATTTGCACAGATCGAGCCCTTCTATCTCACTTTGTCCTGCTGGTGACCAGTGGCTCATCTCTGAGGCAGATGGCCAGGGTTAAGGGTGAAATCTGAGGCCATGAGGCAGAGTGACATTAACTGCTCCCTTCACATAGGGATTGAACCCCTGACCTTCACCTCATTAGAATAGCACTCCAACACTGCAATTCCCGGCCTCAATTTTACATCACCCCAGGGTGTTTCCACTTAACTCAAGAGGGAGCTGTGGAATTCCCCAAACAAAATTAATTTTAATTCGCTTTAATTTAAACATTAAATATGGGCTAGGCAGGCAGGACCTTGCAGGGGTGGAGGAGAACGGTCAATGTAAAAAAATGAAGCTGCCATGATGCGCTGGTACCCAAGCCCCCAGGGACAGCCTCTCTCACCCACCGAGCCAGTCCGGGGAGGAAGAGTTCTGTCCGTAAGCAGCAGGCACAGAAGGCTTTTAGATTATGGGGGACGACAGCTCAGTCCTACCAAACATCTGCATTTCATAGGATTGTTTCATGTGGTCAGCTGGACGTACTCGAGGTTTGCCTGCGCCTGATGGGCAACGGTTCAGCTCCGGTCCAGCGAGGCCCTCCCTTTTTCATCCTGGGGACTGGGATACTTTGCATGGTCTTAGGAATTTGCTGCAGGAACAATTTGTGATTTATTAAGATAATAAATTGGGCTTTGTTGTTGGGGCTTTTTCCTGGGTCAATACGCAAGATTTATCACACCGTGCCGGCCCAGGAAGCGTGTGGCTCCAAGGGTTCCAGGGTACTGTGGCCACTGGCTTTTTGGAGGCTGGCGGGGTCTCAGCAGGCTGGCAGCTGAACCGTAAGGCAGGGAAGGGAACAGTGGGAATCGGTTATTTAATGAACGTCTTCAAAACCCTTCATCGCAGTTTACTAATAATAGCCACATGCGGTTATTACAGGATAATAAGTGTCTTTCCTTATACTGGCAACGCCCTTTATAATTTGTAAAGGACTTTCACACACATTATCTCATTTGTTCTTTGCACACCTGTCAAGAATTGCGATCTTCATTTTATTGATGAGTGACGAGACTCAGAAAAATGACTTGCCCAAGGTCGCACAGACCCAAATCACAGACGTCACACCAGCTGCCATGTCTTCTCATATCCTGGGCCCTTTCCACTCTACTTCTCTTATCTCCATTTATCGTCCTCATCCATTTGCTTTTGGCAGGGAAGAGTGTAGTATCTCCATTTTACAGAAGAACAAATTGACACAAAGATGTAATTAAACTTTTGGGCTCCTGCCTTTTGCAAGCGCTCTCTTTTTGATGGCATTACGTCCCTTTCTCGCTGAAGGGCAAGGAATCCTTTTGTGGGGTAATTGCTGCTCTCAGAGTCCAGAATCTTGACCGTCATTATCAGTGCCATGACGGTCGTTTGGTTCCAATGTGCCCTCTGCGTCTGCCGGGGGCTCACACCAGCCACTTCAGGGTTAGGAGGAGGTCACACATAAATGGTTTGTTCAGATCTATTTAAGCAGCTTTGGCAAAACACTCTCCTACCCAGCCCGTCAAGGATAGGTATTTTGTTCCGGATCTTTTTTTTACAGTCAGGTTCTGTGAATTTCTTCTAATACAGTGGGCTTGGAGGACACATTCCCGACTGGGCCCTTAGACAACCTCCCCCCCGCCCCCACAAATGACACTTCCCAAAGCCCATTCTAGATGCATGACCACATTATGTCATCCCCCCCGGAGGAGCACTCGACCTCTCCTGAAGGCTTCTATGTTCATTATCTAGACTTGGATTGGAACTTAAGGGATAGTAGAAAACGGTTGTATCTATATCCTCTCCTAGTGCACCTGTGTGGCACTGAGCAGCCACAGCGACTCTGTATGACAGAGCTTGGCCAAACCTGAGCGAGAAGATGACCCCACAAGGATGTAAGCTCCATGTGGGCAGAGCTTAGTGTCTTTTGGTACAGGCTTGAATCCCTAGATCTAGAACACTGCCAGCCTCCTACGAAATTATTTACTCAGTGAATGAACTAATGACGCAGAGATGATGAGATTAAAATTGATGGTGGCCCAGAAATCATGGCTGTACCCATTGATGGCATAAGGTCGCTTCTGCCTCCTGGCTCCCTTGGCTTACACCCATTTACCAAGCCTGGTCTGTTAGCCTTGCCAACGATTCCATATCCTGCTTAAGTTATTCAGAATTGGTTTGTAGGCAGGCAACGGAGAAATCTGATACAAGTGGAATAGGGTTGGTTGACCACATATATATGTTTTATCCACCTAACTTAGACTGAAAACTTCTGAAGGCCATGGCAGGTCCCATATCTTGTTGCACTCCTCAACATCTGGAATAGCGCTTTCCAAGTAATGCATGCTCAAGACATGTCTGCAGATGGTGATGAAGATGATTTAATAGCATTTTAAAGGCCAGGCGTCTAAGAGGTTGGATGTCCCGAGGACCATCTTCCTATGTACGCGTACATGCACACTTACACACACACACACACACACACACACACGCACACGTTTTCTCATTTGTGAGACACCATTTGCAAGAGGCCATTTGGGGAATGCAGTGGGCCCACTGAAACCGGAAGAAATTCAAGGCCATGGGCCAGCAACACCATGGGAGCCCCACACCCAGCCAAACGTTCTCACTGGCAAATCAAACCCGAAAGCTGTCATCAAATTCTGCTCCCTGACAGTCCCAATTCAACAATGTGCTGAGAGACAAAAGAAGTTGAAACCCAAGTGAAGGTTGCCAACGAGTCTTTTCGGGCAACCAGCAGATTGCACAGAGGGTCAGCACAGACACCGGCAGAGAAGAACATTCTCCTGGCAGGACTCCATCTCTAAATTAGGCACCACTTCAGAGGATCTCAGCCTCGTACCTTATGGGATTTATTATTTTTTTTAAAGACCCAACATTTGTTCTTAGTTATTCTTAACAAAACTTTCTTAATCTAGCACCATTCCCTCACTCTCTCACTCATTCACTTACTCAATTAAAGCTTTGTTGTCCACGTACAGAGAAATTTGGTCCCGTCTGATGACGAAGACTCTGGAAAGCAGGTAAACCATTCCCACATGTGCATGTTAATGATGAAGAAACCCATTTAGGTAAAGCTATCTCCCACAGCTCATTGCTACCAAAACTTTGATTAAGACTCAGTTTAGGGGTGCCTGGGTGGCTCAGTGGGTTAAGCCTCTGCCTTCGGCTCGGGTCATGATCTCAGGGTCCTGGGATTGAGCCCCGCATCGGGCTCTCTGCTTAGCAGGGAGCCTGCTTCCTCCTCTCTCTCTGCCTGCCTCTCTGCCTACTTGTGATCTCTGTCTGTCAAATAAATAAATAAAATTAAAAAAAAAAAAGACTCAGTTTAACTTGTAATTCTGAGCAGTAGCCCCTGGATAAGTGCTTAGTGAGAAATACTGATGAGGCAAGGCATCCTTCCCTTGTCTAGAGTGGTGCTTTAGGGCAAGATTAGTGGTAGTGTTGGTAACTCCCAAAATACCACTGTGGAAGTCTATAAAGATTTTGGAGAATGGCTTTGAGTTACCTCATGGTCTTGCCAACTATCCTAAAATCCTCAAAAGAAATCAACTGCATTTGAGCTATAGTACATCATTTGGTTGATTTCCCCAGTAGGAGTGTGAGGAGTGTAGGAGTGTGAGGCTGAGGTGGGGAAGCATTAGCTCAGCACCAGGGGGATGCAAGTAGGGACCACAGCCCCCAAGTTTGAGGCTCTGGGTCTAAACAGAAGGGAAGAGCTACATAATTCGGTGGACAGAGCTTGGAACTACCACTGGGAGAGGTCATTCCATAGAAGAAGAGAGACTTGGTTAAAAAAAAAAAAAAAGAGGGAAAGGTTATGTTGCCCAATGAGAAGTATTGCCAGAGAAAGTTCCTGGGACGTTGAAGGAACCACCGGGCTGGAGTGTGAGTCTCCCGATTTGAACAATGATCAGAATCACGTGAGGCTCTCTTTAACACTATAGCTTCCCAGATATGCCCTCCTTAAAGATTCTATTAGGCAGGTCTCGGTGGAAGCACAGAAATCTGTATGTTTATCAGACCCCCCAGGTGATTTTTTATAATTGGGAAAGATGTGGGCAAGCTCTGGGTTTGAGGATGCTCCCTCCCAAGGTGAAGAAGGAGCTTGACAAGCTAGGTCCAAGAGAGCGGCTCTGGGTCAAAAAGACAAGAACAAAAACAACATGAATCTTAAAAAAAAAAAAAAAAAAAAAAAAAAAGTGACTTGGCAAAAAGCAGCTGTAGCCCGCATTTAATGATTTCCCATGACTTCCAGAAAAAAAAAAAAAGCTGAGTCTGCAGATGCCTGTTCATCTGCAGGATGAATGGAGTCTGTGTGTTCCTCGGGATGCCGTCACAATGCGCCCATTATTACTGAGGTGCCCTGGTGATCCATTCTTTATGATCTCCCCTGTCCCCCAAAGTCCCAGGTTGGTTTTCCTTGGATGCACTCCCTTCTCTCTTCCCAGGGGTTGACAGACTGCAAGGGCTGCTGTCTGCACTCCCTTTCTCTTTCACTAGTCTCCGCTCTGTGGACTTGCTCTGGATCAAATGACCACATTTCCCCTTCCTGGGGCCTCCTGAAGGCCTGGCCCTGAGACTCCCATGGGGAGACCCGAGGCCTGCAGTCATCTGAGATGACAGAAGCTTAATTTCTAGCCCCATCCCGATCACACCTCCAAACAGCTGATCCCACTGTGAGTGTGAGGACCTGGGGCCTGCACACATTTGGGGGCTGGTATCCCAGGAGACCTTGAAAATCCTAGGCTAGCTGCCGGCTGGTGGGCCCACGAAGGGGACTGGCTGCTGTTGCAAGCGGCCCAGCCCAGGTAACCCCAGAAGGAGGTAATGAAATGGGTGAAATCCTTGACGGTGATAACAAAGCAGGGACCATGTATTCGGCCACTCCTGTGTTGTCCTTCTCACGTACATTACTTTGTGTTTCAGAGCAATCTCTTGGGGGTAGTTATTATTACACTGATTTTACACATGAGGACAGAACCTTGACATAGTTAAGGAACTTAGCATTAGCCCACAGTTGGCTAGTAAAGAAACTTCTTAACAACAAAATATAATATGCATAAAAAGGAATATAATATGCATAAAGAAACACATAGTGTGCTACTTTTTGGATTATCACAAGTGTGAACACATTGCCCAAGTCCAAAGCCAGAATCTCACCAGCAGGAGAGAAATCTCCCCAGGGCCTCTCAAATAATCGCCTCTTCTCCATGATAAGCATTTTTCTCACCAAAGATTTGATTGCTTGTTCGTGAATTGTATAGAAATGGGATTGTACACCCTGTATTCTTTTTATCTGGCCTTTTCTCCACTAAGTATTATGTCTATAAAGTTGATCTAATATTGCTAAGGGTACAAGAAGTTTTCTCATTTCTAACGCTGTAAAAATTTACATGCATGAATTTACCACAATTTATTTATACATTCATGGACTGCTGGTCATTTCGGTAGCTTTTCATCTGTTGCAAATAATGCTGCTTGGAACATTCTCCTCTATATCTTGTCGGGGGATGCATTCCTGTGGCGTATATACTGAGAACTGGAAGAGCTGGATTATAGGATATGCCTACGTCAGTTCTAGTAGATACACAGTTTTTCAGAGCGTCTGCACCAGTTCGTACTCCTAACAGATAGTTACGAGGGTCTGGGGGTGTCCATATGATTACCAACCTTTGATATTTTGGGGCTTTTAAAAGTTTTAGCATTCTGGTGAATGTATTTCAGTTTGTATCACCCTGATGACTAGAGAAATTAAACACTTTTTTCAAATGTTATTGGTCATTTGGATACCTACTGGCCTGGTTCGGTCTTTTGCTAATTTTTGTATTGGGTGGTCTGTTTTTCTTGGTGATGTAGTTTCTCGTTATAGTTTCTGGCTATGAATCCCCTTTCACTTGTATAGATTGCAAATACCTTCTTCTCTGCGGCTTGCCTTCTCATTCTTAATAATTTCTTTTGCTGAAACAAAATTCAGATTTTAATGTAGTCCAATTTATCAATGTTTTCTTTGGGGATTCTGCTTTTTGTTCCTGTTACATGTGACTGACTCTTGTATACTGACATTTTTTTATCCAACAACCTTGCTAGATTTCCTCATTAATTCTGACAGTTTTTCTACAAAATAGTTTGTACTTATTATACATGCAATTGCATAGCCTGTGAAAAATGTCAGTTTTATTCTAAGAATTTAATTTTCTGGTCTCATTTTATTGCAAAGTCTAGAACCTTAAGTATAATGATGACTAGAACAAAAGAAAGCCGGCATCCTTCTTTTATTCTGGATATTGGGGAGAAAGTATCACTATTTGAACATTAAGTATGATATACACTAGAGATATTTTTACAGATACTCCATCATATTGAGGTATTTTCCCTCTCTTTCTAGTTTCCTAAGAAAGTTCTTTCTTCTTATTATTATCACTAAGGGTTAATTTTATTAAGTGCTTTTTCTGAATCTATTGAGTTGATCTTGATTTCCTTCTTCATTCCGGATGATTTTGGAACATCAAAACAATCTCATATTCTTAGAATAAAACCCATTTTGTTTGTTGATCCAATCTGATAATGTTTTGTTTAGGATTAGCCTCCATGTTTAGGAGAAAGAAATAGCCTGTAATTTTCCCTCCCAGTCAGGTTTATTAAGGTAATTGATATTAAGATAACATAGCTCTCAAGAATGAGCTGACAGGTTACTCATTTTCTATTCTTTGGAATAATTTGTATAAGATTAATTATATTTCATCCTTAAGTATTTGGAAGAATTCACTGGTGAAACCATCTGGTTCTGGAGTTTTCCTTGTGGAAAGATTTTTCGTTATGGATTTAATTTATTTAATAGATGAAAGACTATAAGTTGGTTCAGAGCATCCTCTCATTTAATAGCTGCAGGCTATATTGATATATTTTTTTTCATTCCTGATATTAATTATTTGTGCCCATCCTTTTAAAAAAGACATCAGTCTTGTCAGGAGCTTATCAATTTTACTAGTCTTTAAAAGATAATTTTTGACTTTGTCCATTTTCTTTGTTGTATTATTATTTTCTCCTTCATTAATTCCTGCTATTTATTACTTCCATTCTTGTATTATGTCATAGTTGAATTTGCAATTCATTTACTAAAAATCTTAAGATGGAAACTTGGTTCATTGTTTCTTGATCCTTTCTTCTTTTCTAATGATGCATTTAAGGCTATAAATTTCTCTTAAGCATGCTTTGGCTGCATCCCATAAGTTTTGATATGTTTCAGTTTTATTACCTTTTCATTAAAATATTTTCTAATTTCCACTGTGATTTCTATGTTGACTCATGGGTTGTTTAGAAATGTATTGCTTCATTTTACATCACATTAATCCAGTCAAGCACTGAGCTCTTTCAAAATGATTCCGGATTTCTGCCTCCAGCTAGCTCTCTTTCTGGATCACCCTTTTGGAGGAGTCTCAGCTGCGAGTCTGAGGTGTCTAACCAGGCCTTTTCTCCCTGCCAGGTCCTGAGCTCCCTTTTTGTCACCCCAGCCCCTTAAGACTGCTGGAACTCCGCTCAGCTTCTCAGCCGCTGCTTGGACAGTGCCAGGTGCCAGGGAAAAACATGTCTGATGCTCATTCGCTGCTCATGCCTTGTTTCTGGGATTTTAGCTCTTTAGTTTCTCATTACATTGGTAGTTTTTTGATGGCTTCTACTAGATTTTTAAAAAATATCTTGTCCACATTATCCATTCTTGCCAGGTAGGTACTCTGAGATGAGCCAGTCTGCCGTTGCCTCCAGGGAAGATGTCCTAGAGCCGGGATTTAGGCCCAGGTCTGCGCATGCCCAGAGCCAAAGTTTGGAGCCAGAACGTGGAGTTCAAAGGCAATGTGAAGCCATCCTGGCTGCTCAGCTCTCTGCTTTACCTTCCTCGTTGTTCTTGACCTAGTCCTTTGGATAAAACAGTGTCATTTATCGAACCCCACTTTTAAAATGTCCTAAACATAAATTTCCAAATTTCTTTTTCTTTTCAAGGTTTTATTTTTATTTTATTTGATAGAGAGAGAGATCATAAGTGGGGTGGGGGGGGGGCAGCAGGCAGAGAGAGAAGGAGAAGCAGCCTTCCGGCTGAGCAGGGAGCCCAGTGTGGCACTCGATCCCAGGACCCTGGGATCATGACCTGAGCCGAAGGCAGATGCCCAACCAACTGAGCCACCAAGGTGACCCCATAAATTTCCAAATTTCTTAATAAAATTATTCTTTTTGGATTACTTCCTTTCTGATGGTTGTTCACAGGGCCTTGAGGGGCCCTGCTGCCTTTTTTTAAGTTCATCCTTTCCAGGTCTGAAACCAATACCAAACTGTATGGGAAGCAGAAGGAGAATCACACTGTCCTGTAATTCTTTATCTCCCCTGGTAGACATGATGGTCCTTGAGGGGAATCCTCTGCAAGGGTTCACAAGGAGCCGTTCTTAGGGTTCTCCCACTGCGACTTCCTTTCTGTCAATGTGAATGCCCTGACTGGCCACATTTCCTTTTTCCCTCTGGCTGCCAGGAAGCCCAGAGTGTAGAGCTACATTTATAGGTCCTCTCTAGCTGCTATGTCTGTGTGTAGAGACTGGATGTGACTTTTCCTCCCCAGCTAGACTTCTTATTTCTCTTTTCCTTAGTTCTGAATTTTCTTTATTTTTATATATTTTAAATATTATTCTGTCTCTCTCTGTGACTTTACATGAAACTGGAGTTACTTCAATTTTGTCCATCTATGTAACCACTTGGAGTTTTTATTTATTTAAAAATTTTCAGGGCGCCTGGGTGGCTCAGTCAGTTGAGCGTCTGCCTTCAGCTCGGGTCATGATCCCAGGGTCCTGGGATCAAGCCTGTGTCAGTCTCCCTGCTCACCGGGGAGTCTGCTTCTCCTTCTCCCTCTGTCATTCTCCCTGCTTGTGCTCTCTTTCCGCCAAATAAATAAATAAAATCTTTAAAAAATCCTTTTTCAACTATGGAGATATTTGACCGACAACAGAATGGATCCTGGAGAAACAAAGATATGAACAGTATTGTAATTTCTAGAACTTATTGTGAAATTAGATTTTCATGAATCTTCGCCCTACATATTCTGTTGTTTAAGATCATTCATAACTAGATATTGCTGTATGTGAAAAACATGTTTCAAAATCAAAATTAAAAATCAGTGTTAGAGCTCCAATCAACCAGGAGCAAAGGTAGATGGACAAATCTGGTCACACTGGCCATGTGAGTATGAAAATGTGAAGATCAATTTTACAAAGTCATGGACAAATGAAAGAAAGTAAGTATCAAAACCAGAAACTATCAATATTACATTTATTGCAATACACCAATAAGTAAGTATAAGTTTTTTTCTTTCCTCCAAAAATTCATAGATGTCCCTAAAATGAAATTAACGTAATTTAAAGTTCGAATCCATTAGATATGGTATGATATTGCACTATTTATTTTATTTTGGGTTTGAGTTTCTTCTTTTTTTTTTTTTTGACAAGCATGACCATCTATAGAAGGGTCAGAAAAAGAAAAAAAAATCACTCTCTGCTTTTCTTTTTTGATCCATTACTAATATTGCTGCATTTGTCATTATTGTTAAAAATAAGGTCATGCAAGAGCAGGGGTGACACCATGTCCTCTCTGGGGGTCAGTCCCTGAGGCAGGCTGTGGGCCCCTGCTGGGGGCTGAGGGAATGTCCCCTAACCCGGAGTTTCAGGTCTTGATGTTCTCCTCCTGCAACGGCCCTGTCCTGCATTCCACTTCCTCGAGGCTAAAGGTGCCCTTTGCACACACCTTTCCTCAAGCTAAGGCTTTCCAGTTGCACGCATACTGGCCTTTATAACTCAGTTCAGGCTGCTCCCGGGAGGGCAGCTTTCTGCTTGTGTTCTTCCTGCCAAGGAGCTCCATCAGTCAGCTGCCTGGGCCCCACTGGCCGCCCAGCCCCTTCTTACTGTGTGGTCTTAAAACAGGTCACTTCACCTCTCCCTATCTCTCGCTGTAAACCCCGGATAATAATACCTCCCGAATAAAGAAAGGGTTTTCTTTAAGCCCTTTGAGCTTCAGCTGGAGCACACCACAGCCTTGCCCAGGGCTGTGCTGGGCCGCCCTGTGATTAGGTAAATTGAGATGCTCCTCATTGTGCTTTGTCTGCAATGAATGTGCCTGGCCACAAAGCCCTGGAACTCTCAGCGACACCGAAACCCCGCGGTAAGCTGGATTGCCTTACATTCTCATAAAGCACACCAGAAAAGAGCAGTAGCTGGGACTCGCCCAGCGCTCAGTGGACACTCTCATCGGAGGATGAGACGGCGCAGTAAGACACGACCCACTTACAGGTGGAGAGGCACGGCCGGCAGCCACGGCGGCCTTCTCTGCGAGCCGCAGCAGGCTCCCCCGAGTCCGGCCACACCGGGCAGGGTGGGGCGGGACCCATCCCGGTGCCCAGATGGGGGAGATCGATAGCTACCATGGTGTGAGCTCCTGTGGGGGACCAAGAACTCAGCTGGGCATGTTTTTCTATTCCAAACCCTCAAGACAACTGTTTTAAACCCCATCTATATTCTAAAAACAGAAGCAAACAAAAACCACCCCCTGAATTTATACCTTTTCCACCATCATGAGAGCCTACCCATTTGGGCCTGGAGGTCTGAGCCCGAAATTTTGGCCTGAGGCCTCCTCACCGATTCCGAGGCTTTAAGACCACACAGTGCGGAACGGCCAAGCACGAAGGGAAGGCTTACTTTTCTCCTTCTGACCCAGGCCTCTGGAAGTGGCCTTGAGGCTACATGAAGCCTCCTTCCTTATGAGGCCTTAGCTAGGCCTCTCCTAGCTTGACAAACTTACCCAGAAGCCTCTGATCCCGTTTTGACTAATGGAACCCCAGTCGCAGTGGGTTCTCTCGTCAGGCTGTTGTATCAGAGCCTGCCAAAGGTCGGGTCCTAGTTGTGAGCTGGTTGTGAACTGGGGGTGTGCTGGGGAGGGGCTGGGAGGAGCCCCAGAATCAGAGAAGACAAGGGTAAGTGTCCTGTTGGCTGGGGCTTCTCAGAGGAAGCCAAGGACCGCGTGCGTGGAGGGAACACGCGGAGGGAACTCCGCGTGCTGGGGATGGAGTGTGACCCATGTCCCTTGGTGGGAGAAGACGGAGGGTCCCAGGGCTGGCTGCTTGTGTCACATCCCCCAGTGGTGCCTAGCGACAGGGGCTTCTGGAAACCCCAGGTACGGAGACGGGTCTGCGTCTCCCTCATCCCATTTTGTCCAGACCCTGGGAGTTCGGGGTGGGGGGGAGCAACTCAGAAAAAAAAAAAAAACAACAACAACCCAGAATCTTCCATGGTAGGAAGATTCCGCTGCCTCCAGACATGGGGAAAACCACTGGTCTAATTCATTCACTATGGCGACTTTTTCATCCACAGGCTTGGCGCTCCCTGGGGAGAGGTCTATTGTGTTGACTGCTGGGAACCATGCTTCGTTGAACTGACTTCTGGGGGCATGTGTGTGCGCGCGGGCATGTGCGTGTGCGTGTGTGTGTGTGTGTGTGTGTGTGTGTGTGTGTGTGCGGTCTGTTGTTAGGGAAACCATGGAGAAGAGGGGAATGAAGGCTCTGGATGGGTGCTGCCTTCCCTTGGGGTCCCCTGCTGAGCGCAGATTGGATGGGCTGGCATGTTCTCCAGGCAACTGCTGTTGCCCAGAGAGCCCTGGGCTGACTTGGTCCCTCGGGAGCTGATGTTCAGGGAGCAACAGAAGCAGCTGGTTTATGGGAGCATCAAACAACGTGAGCGGCAGAAGCCGCCCAATCCCAAACGTCTCTTGCCAAGCACCCTTTCTTCTAGATTTCGAACCCCTCTGTGTTCCAAAAGCCGTTTTGTTTAAATGGCTTTTCCCCTTACTCCCAGTCGCTGGGAAGCTGCAACTCGCGGGCAGGATAGGGACTCCCCGGGTCGTTCACTGAGGCTGCTGCAAGCCTGACACCGGCAGACACCGCGCATCCCCAGGGGTGTGGTGGAGCGGAAGCCGGCGACCTGCCTTCTCGGGAGGGGGACTGGCTCCCCGAAAGGACACACAGGGGGCTCTGCCGTGCACGGACTCTGGTCTCGAGGCAGATATCTTGCAACTTTCCTTCCTAACGCAGCCAGCATTGTTTGTTCTCGGGACAAGTCTTCCAAGTGTGGGGATGGCGGCTGTGTCCATGTTCTCTTAGTATCTCTAGGAAAGCTCTGGGGCCTCCCTTAGCAAGTGCTCCTTGAACGAATGCTTGAATGAATGAATGAATCATGAGCTCATTGTGTTGGCCGCTGGCAAATTCAGTAGCTCCCTCTCAAACCAGACTGCTCCTGCGTCTGGAGAACCTGGTATCAAGGTCAGGCTTATCACGTACCCCTCCTTCCTCCTGTTTTGTCCAGACCCTGGGAGTTCTGGGTGGGGGGGGCAACTCAGAAAAAAAAAAAAACAAACCCAGAATCTTCCATGGTAGGAAGATTCCGCTGCCTCCAGACATGGGGAAAACCACTGGTCTAATTCATTCACTATGGCTACTTTTTCATCCGCAGGCTTGGCGCTGCCTGGGTAGCTCCGTCTGGGAAGGTTTGCTTTGAAGTAGGACAGCTGCTTGGCATTCTGGTCTTTCAATGTGGAGGGCAGATGTGGCATCCTCTTGGAACACACTTGCTGGTGGGCAACCAAATCCAAAGGCAGACCCCCACAAAATCTAACCAATTTCTTCTTCTTCTACTTTTTTTTTTTTTTTTAAGCTTTCCGGGTCTCGGTACCCATCTGGATACTTCATTAGGATCCTAAGACATCTGGGGACCAGCGATAGCTGGTCATGTTGAGTGCCTATGATAGGCCTGCATTGTGCTAAGCCCTTTCCCATATGTTACATCAGATAATCCCCCCCCCCAGAAACCCCGCCAGAGTGGAATATATTCCCCTTTTACAAATGAGAAAACAGGCTCAGAGAGGCTGAGTTCCTTGCCCAAAGTCACACAGATGGAAAATAGTAGTTCCTGAATTTGAATCAAGACAGTGACATCAGTGGGGCGGGGGAGACAGTTAGGAGACTGTCACTGCAGCCATCATCTCCAGCTGCCCCTTTCCCATGAGCCCCCCAAAATATACAATCTGAGTAAGGAGAATATGCAGGGATAAAATGAACCTTTATGTATTCCCCTGCCGCATCCTTTCAGAGAGCTGATGGCCTGAGCCCTGTCTACACAGAGCCTCTGGAGTCCACACCATATCAAGATTTATCTGGCTCTGAAGGCCATGTTCTCCAAGACACAACCATGATATCAGTTCTCATAGATCCCTACCAAGAAGACCTCTGCTTTCTTGAACACTTTACCCAGAAGAGCCAATCAATCAGCATAGGATTTCCCTAATGGATCCTTGCACCACAGAGTCCAAAATTTCACCAGCCTGCCCAAGGTCACCAGCCCATTAAGTGGCCTGCGCTTCTCAGGACCCACTGATGCATTGTGTCCCGGCAGGGGAGCGTCGCTGGTGTGGAGATGCTCGGCATGGATAATGTAGATTAGAGTTTCAGTCTACTTTGAAATACCCACTGGCCAAGGTCCAGTTCATTCTGGGTTCCAGCTAGTTTTATCTGGTCTCTAAAGGTAGAGACCAGGGATGTTTAATGTGGCGGTCCGTCCCGACACACAATCCATGTTCCCTTCGTGCCACTCCAGGCTCCACCCTGGAAGCGTGCACGGGACGTAGGGCTGGGGTCAGCCGTGGTCTCGTGTTCCAGAAGGGAATTAGTTAGCAGACTAGATGCTCATGGGCGAAGAGCTTGTCGCGGGCTAGGAGGGAAATGCGAAAGCAAGCTAAGCTTCCAGGAATTCAGAAGTATAAACAGGTGTAGGCACCTTCTACCTGCTCCCCTCCGTCCCTCGGGAAGGCTGTGTCTAATACTCTCCTATTTTAAGCTCCTAGATCTCCTTATAATCACAAAGCATTTTTGCAGGACGTAGTTTTGACCCACAAGCATTACTGTGCCCATTGGACAGATGAGGAATTGGAGACACCGGGGGTGCATGGTTTTGCCCAGAGTCACAGGGCCAGTAAGTCTGGCAGAGGAGAGGCTCAGATCAGCCGATTTCATGCCTGGCACTCTCTGCGTCAGATCTGGAATGTTCTCCCTAAAGGGCAAAGGGCTCATGGGAACCTTTGAGGAGCCTAGTTAGTTTTGCCCTCCTGGGGAGCTGCATTGGCCCAAGACTGGGGGCTCCAGAGTTTAGCTTAATGCTCTTTTGCTGGCTTGTGTAGACACTGCCTCTGCCTCTATGTGTGGGCTTCCTCTCTAGGGAAGAGGCGGCTTCTTCCGGATCACTTGCAGCTGATGGGGCTGAGCAAGGTTGGGACAAGGGAGACAGTGCCTGGACTCAGTGATGGTCTCCGTCAGCTTCTCAGTTGCCAACGTCCTCGAGCATCCATCACGCCAGTGGGAGAGCCTGGGAAGCTGGTGGTCTCTGGGGTGGGGCTTCGGCAAGCAGGGAGCTCTCCAGGCCTGGTTGTGTCCCGTGGAGCCTGTCTTGGGTCTGCAGCTGTGGGTCGCCTGGAGCACCATCTGAAGAGTGCGGGGCGTGTCCACACGGCTGCGGCGCCTGGGACAGGAGCGGAATCGGGCCGCACACATGCAGTCCACCTCCGGCTTGCACGCGGGTCCTGCCCAAGCTGGCTCTGGGGCTGCTCCCAGGGACAGAGTGCAGTCTGCCCCCTCAGGGCCTGATCAGAGGAAGGTACCCGAAGGCCAGGGAAGGAGGGGCCCCGTTGGCAGAAGCTACCTGGCACCCCGAAGATGTGGGAGACCCCCGATTCCTACACCCTTTGATGTGTGGGCAGATGCTCCTGAGGCCAGCAGCCCCTCCAGGTCTCTCCCCTTTACCCCAGGAGAACCACCCTTCCTCCTTCCATCCAGGGTTTTCCAAATCCTGCCACGTCCAGGGATCTCCATAAAGTGGGAGCTCGAATATTTGGTGAACGAAGAAACCAGTACCTCATATTACACCCATAGACTCCTGTGGGGTGGGCGTTACCGCCCTCCCTTCCTGAGGGTAAGTGATGAGCCCCCGTCTCACGGTGAGACTTCTGCTGTCTGCTCCCTCTGGGTGGCCCCATCTACCCGGGTGTCAGCCCCAAGTGTTGTCAGACCCATAAGACCCCTGGTGCGTCATTGCCCGTTCCGCCCTCAGGAGCCCTTGCCGAAGTCAAGATGCCCAGTAGACCCAAGAGGCTGTGAACAGACCCCAGGGGATGGTGGGAATTGCAGGGAATGTTCCTGGAGTGTCCCTGGGCTGCCTGGCTGCTGCTGGGACAGAATATCACTAGCTACGGCAGTGACTGTTGAAGCACTGGTGCGTGCTGGAGGAAACCTGCCGAGAGGGCCTGGGACAGGCCCCTGGGTGTTTGCTCAGGACTATCCCCAGGGGCCACGGGGCAGAGGCCAGGGGGCAGAGGCCGGCTCCCGGGAAGCGCCCTACTCTCCAGACCGAGATTTGACATCTGGAGCCGGGGTCCCTCCGCTCTGGCTCCCCCCTTCGCTCCAGGCCAGACCATCTGCCAGGTTGTTGGCTGCCCACAGCAGTGCCCCCAGGCTCGTCCTCAGCGGGTGCTCCTGCACACCTGGACGCGGGGTGGGTAAATGTGTTCTTCCTGAAGTGGTTTCCTCTTAGATTTGCAGTTGAAAACCATGACCACGAAAGTGACTTCCACAGGCCACTGTAATAGCCCTTGCATAATGGCACTGGGGACAGTATTTTGGGGAACAGGAGGGGGCGGCTGCGCCTCTCGGCCCATTGGGAGATGCACTTGGGCAGAAGCAGGACCATCTCTCCAGGTCCTCTCAGACTCTGAGGGAAGATGGGATCTCCCTGCTGGAGGCTCCGTTAGAAACCCGCCCTAGCTCCGTCACCTGCAGCTGTGAACCACACGTCCCTTTCCCTCTGCTCGGGGGAGGGTGTGGACATCTTCAGATTCCTCTTTCTTTGCTTTGCAAGATGTCCTGTGTTTGGCCAAGTCACCAACAAGGTGAAGCGTGTGGACGCCAGCGTCAGGAGTCGGATGGAGTGCTCCAGTCCCAGCGGTGGCCCTTGCCAGCTTTATAACTGAGGGCCCCTTCTTTGACCTGCCTCGGTTTCCCCCTTTGTGAAGCAGGGTTGCCGTGAATGGGTTCAGACACACAAAGCTTTTGAAAGCACGCCCAGCCCCGTTCTGCTAATTCTCTTTCCTGCAGAGGCCGCTTCCACAAGTGTGGGCGGCCACTCGAGTTTGCCCCATTCTCGGGAGCCGGCTGGGCTGGTTCTCCCACACTGTGCGTTCCCTGTGCCTTTCCCCCTCTCTGGCACGGAGCAATGTCTCCCAAGCGTGCCCACTGCAGGCATGCACAGAGTATCCTCACTGCCGTTGGTCGAGAGCCGTTAGCAAAGAGCAATTGCGCGGTCACATGCACTTGGCCATGGGCTCGGGGGAGCGGGCGTGGACACGTGGGATTTGCCGCAGGCCCAGATCATGCTTCCCTTCGGCCATACCACCTGCTGCCTGGCTGAGCACCCCCAGGTTGGAAATGACTCGGTTTCCCCACCTGCAGGCACTGTGTGCGATGCGCGCAGCTCACTGCTCGGCAAGCCAGGGCTCTGCGGACCAGGGCGGGCTGTCCTTCTGCGGACCACCAAACCTCCCTGTGTGTTTGGCTGGCGCCAGGAAACATGGGGGAGCACCAGTGATTCGAACGATGTTAGGCAGCCCAAACAACGGAAGTATGTCAAAAGCCACTTGGTCCACACAGCGAGCTGGTGTTAAACTAGAAAATAAGGAGCCAAGGGGTGCCTGGGTGTCTCAGTTGGTTAAGTGTCTGCCTTTGGCTCAGATCATGATCCCGGGGTCCTGGGATCGAGCCCCGTGTCCGGCTCCCTGCTCGGTGAGGAGTCTGCTTCTCCCTCTCCCACTCCCCCTGCTTGTGTTCCCTCTTCTGCTGTCAATTAAATAAATAAATAAAATCTTAAAAAAAAAAAAAGAAAAGAAAGAAAGAAAATAGGGGGCCAAGTTCTGTGCCCTGAGCATTTCACTCAAGTGAAGTGGCTGGAAAGGAAGGAACATCCCTGGTGCATGTCCCCGGGGTGCCGGTGGTGGCAGTGGCCAGCTATGCCATCTGTCCACACCCGTGGGCCTGAGTGCCTGGGACCCTACTCCCCAGCTGCCATGTGCCCCTCCCAGGCCTGCACAGAGCTTCCTGCATAGAGCACTTCACGTGTTCTACTCGTGGACTCGTGGCAACTGTACAAGCAGCATGACCCTAGATGACCTCTGCCGTAGGAAGGTCATCCTGATGGGGGTGTGCAAACCAGCAGAGTCGTGACGACCACTGTCCGGGACCCACAGACCACCAGCTCCTGACGATCACGCTCCTCCGGGCACAACTGTCACCCCCGACAGCCAGTGTTGCAGGGCCCGTGGCTCTTCCCTTGGCGGCTGAGGCACCTGAGGCCCAACTAAGGAACCTGTCAGAGGGACAAACAGAGGAAGAGGCCGAGCTGTGATTCAGACCCCGTCCCGTCTGAGGTCAGCGCTCACTCCTTTCTCCACGGTGACAAGAGTCTGCCTTGTCTTCTCTCTCACGGGGCACAAAGTTCGGACAAGAATCGCTCAGACTTCTCGGTGAACCTCGAGAAGGGGGCCGTTCTGGTTACACACCGGGAGGCTTGGCTCCACCATGGGAACGGGCATCTTACGCCTCAGGAGTCAGAACTCAGGGTTTCCTAGGGCTCGGACCCTGGGGTACGTCTCTGTGCTTGCCTGCTCCCCTTCCTGGAGAAGAAACATCCTTCATCCCCCAGAGCCACTGTTTTCAACACCAGTTTTAATGTGAGGCACCCTCTCTCTGGGAGATTGCAAAAATTAAATCGTTTTTAAGCAACCAAACACTTCTGGGGTTTGTAATGAACTTGTGAAATTTGCGGAACTTGGCGGTTGAGTTTCCCTTAGTCCTGCTTCCCTGGGGCCCCGCGGAGCTTCAAGTTGGCTCTCCGTTCTCTCCGGTTTATGGTTGATCGTGCCAACCGGGACCTGTACATTGCGTCTTGAACCAAGGAGGCAACTTCTGGTGTGGGTTTCCGGCTCTGCCTTCCCTCCGTTGTTATAGGAAGGTCGTGCAGACCAGAGGTGGGTGGTGGGTCCCCCATGCAGAGGCCAGCCCTGCTGTCTCCACGGGGCTCCGCTGCCAAGGGCCACACAAAAGAGCAGCCAGCTTCCCCCCCTGCAAGACTTCGAGCTCTCCCCATCAACCAAGTGAGCCCCGGGTCCCCCGAAGGGTGGTCCATCCTTCATTTTATGACACTGTTTCCTCTCCCATGCGGAGGCCCTCTCCATCCATGGAAACTAGCAGTGAAGTCATTTCCACGCATCGGCTGTCCCTGGGCTTATGTTATCCTGGTGGAAGCAGAGTGCACAGGCCTAGGTGTGTTTCTGGCTCCTTCGACCTCTTAGCTGGAAACTCAGCTTTGTTTGGTCAGGACTTGGACAGTGTCAAGGCCAGGAGGATTAACATAACTTGATAACTCACCTTTCCTGGCTGTGAAGGGCCTTTGGCTTAACAGAGGGAACCTTCTCTCTCTGAGGGAGGACACTGGGCCAGAGGGCTGGGTGCTGGTCCTATCTGGACATTGTCTGTACTTTTTCGTCATTAGTATCGTGGGGACAGTAACGATACCTGCGTCCTGGAACTGTCATGGAGATTGAAAGCACATGATGTACTTAAACCAATGCCTGGCACGTAGTCAATGGGTATTATTTGTATTTTACAAATAAGAGATGATTTCATGCTCTGTGAGAACCACAGATAAAGGATCCCATGGCTTCCCACAGAATGATGGACCCCAGAGATGTCCGCATCCTTCCCCAGGGCCCGGGAAGGTGTTCTGTTACGTGGCAAAATGGAAAGAAGGTTGCAGAAAGGATTCAGGCTGCGAATCAGCTGACTTCAAGATCTGGGACTCTCCAAGTGGACCCGATGTAATCACAAGGGTCCTTCCAAGGGGACGAGGGGGGCAGGAGAGGAGAGTCAGAGGAGAAGTGATCATGGAGGAAAGGTACAGAGCGGAGCGAGCAGGCCACAAGCCACAGAATGCAGATGGCCTCTAAACACTGGGAAGGGAGGACACAACTTCTCCCCAGAGCTTTCAGGAGGAACCCAGCCCTGCCGTCCCTCAATTCTAGCCTGGTGAGTCCCACGTCAGACGTCTATCCTACGGAACTTGTAAGGTCATACGTGTTGTTGTAGCCGCCACATCTATGGCGATTTGTTTCAGCAGCAACACAGAGAGGATACACGGAGTTACCCCTTGTGTGTCCCACATGCTGCCTCGTGACTGAGCCCGAATGCTCAGAACAGCCTGTGCTGTGCTGGGACACCCCACGGTCGCACATCCCCACTGCCAGTCCGAGGAGCGTGCATTTCACTACCAGCCCCTCCAGAAAGATGGGATGCCCCCGGCCATTGCATCCCTTCTGGAGCTGCTGATGGTGACTCCAGGAGTTTTTTCCATCAGTGAGGGCTTGAGGTTCTCCTAGGACTGGGAGGTGCCTGGCGTTCGTAGCCTGTAGTATTAGGGCTGCTCCTGTGGCTTGCCCAGCCCCCAAGCCATTCAGGGCACATCTCGCATTACTGGGCCACAGATGCTCAAGGCAGGCCTTCTGTTCCCCACCCGACTCCTTCTCTTTAAGGAAACCACCAATAACAGAAAAAGCATAAACGCAAAATGCATTGTCCCAAGAATCCACCACCCGCCACGTCACGCACTGGTGATATCAGAGGCCGGTGTTCTGGAGAGACTCCCCTCCACACGGGGGCGTGGAGGTCTCCCTCTGGGGGCTCGCCATCCTCAGCAGCTCACCCCTCCCCGGGCCTCCTTCCTTTCCCAAACAAGGTTAGGATTTATAACTTCTTTCATGACAACATCTGGCGCATTTCCATTGAGTTCTTATTTTCTTTCTTTCCTTTTTAAAAATACCTCATCTAAAGTCATTTCAGTTTGGTTCAGTTCTATCTCCTTTCTCCGCCTCCCACCCCCCCACCCCGCAACCTGCCCCAACCCTCCTCTCCCCTTTCTTGTCCTTCTGGCCTTTGGCGATAGTGAAGCAGAGGCCCTCGGGCTCATTACCCACAGCTGATGAGTCGGGTTAGAAGTGAAAGCTCTGGCTGGGACCCGACTTCTTTATTTCTTTTTGGCCACAGAGCCACAAGGCCGGGTCTCCAACAAGCCGCCTGAGGACATCTTGCAGCACCATCTGCCCGCCCCCACCCGCCCCTACCAACCGCCGGGCTCTGATTGTTGTCATTGCTAATTTTTTTTTTTTTTTTTAAGTTTTTGTTGGTTTTAGAAATTCGCTAGCTCTGTACTTTTCAGAGCCGGCTTGCTAGCATAAAAGCAAAACCAGGGTAAGGAGAACAAAGGAAGAGAGGCTGGCAGAAGGCTGGGCCACACTTAGCAAGGCCACTGCTGGCTCGCGTGGGGAGGGGAGCCAGCCAAGCCTTAAGACTCATCTGAAAACTTCTCATGGCCTGAGGGTTTCAAATACCCACACTTCCTGCTCCTTGGAGAGGGTATGTGCAGAATGTGAGTGACTCACCAGCAGTGGTTTTCAAATGTGTCTGTCATAAGGAGGTAGCATCAAAAGCCCATCCTGTTTCAGATGTTATTTTTTCCACTCTCCGCTCTGCAGACTATAAAAGCTCAGTGCTGAAAACCAGTGTTTGTTTTGAGTGCAGAAAGTGAAGGGCGACTTAATTGTACTGCAGCAAGTAAAAACCTAACTCTTAAGCAAAAAAAAAAAAAAAAAAAAAGAAAAAAAGAAAAGAAAAAGAAAAGGAAAAAAAAAAGACATGTAAACAGTGTGGAGATGGAGTTTCAAAGCCCTTGTCTTCGAGAAGTTTAATTATATTTCAACTAAAGCCAAACTGTCAAAACACGGGAGGGTGATCTGCCTGCTTTGAAAATGCATTAGCCTTCTTATGTAAAAGCCTATAATTGATATCCACGCGGAAACTAGAGATGAGCCCAGAGAGGGGATGGCCTCTTACAACCGCTCAAAGGGCACTTCCCTATCAACCACGTGTGACTCCTCAGAGCCCCGTTTGTGGAGTGGGAAATTGGAGAGCAGAACAAAGCCAAGCACAAAAAGCCCCGTGAACAGAGAGGGTTTAAAATATCAGGCCTGGTTTATGCCATGTGTGGGCCCAGGGCATTGCTGACTGTCATTTACATAAGAGGAACCCCAGTTGGGGGGGTGAGGGTGGAGGGGGGGTTGCCTGGGCGTCTCAGTGGGTTAAGCGTCAGGCTCTGGATTTCAGCTCAGGTCATGATCTCAAGGGTCGAGCCCTGAGTCGAGTCGGGCTCTGCCCCAGATGGGGAGCCTGACCGAGGTTCTTTCTCCCTCTCTCTAAAAAAAAACCCCGAGGAAACAACAACAAAAACACACAGAGGAAACACACAGGAATGCTCCTCACAGTCCACATGGCAATGTGAGAGGTCAGAACAGGTTGCACCTTCTTCCTCCTGAGAAGGGGGGCTGGTCTGTACTGTGCTGGGGCTGAGGGGCTGCCTGGGGCCTCTCTTCTCCACGCAGACCACTCCTGGGCCCGGCTGGGGCTGGTTTTCGGGTTGCTTCTCTTCTTCCAGACTCCACTTGGCCACTTCCCCCAGAAGGAGACCCTGAGTGGTTGAGGCTTTGTCCTCCTCATCTTAGCTCCCATTCCTGTCTCTCCTTTGGTGATCTTCTAGAACATTCTGGTTACCATGCAGAATTTTTTTTTTTTTGCAAAAGTCTCAGCATTTTATTATTATTTAAACTTTTTTTTCCTTTTTTTTTTAAGGAACACAAACTTTAGGGGCAGCTCAGTCAGTCCAGGGTCTGACTTCCAGTTTTGCTTCAGGTCATGCTCTCAGGGTCGTGGGTTCGAGCCCCATGTCAGGCTCCGCACTCGGCAGACATTCTCGATCGTACTCTTTTGATGTCCGAGAGTTCTCTAAGTTCAGAAACCATGCTCAAACAGAATCAAACTCGAGCTAAGGGAAAATTAACAATGTCAGCCGCATGGCACATATTTGGGGTTGGACTAGAGTAGGCATCAAAACAGACCGTGACGGGAACAGCAGTAGGAGAAGGGCTGGGAATTACCAGGCTAAGGCTTGAGTTCTCATAGGTGGCCGCCATCCTTCCTCTTCCTCCTCCTGGTGAGTGGACCAGGCCCACCCACCAGGCCCCACCTGGGACCATCACTGTCATTCTCCCCTTGGACACTGATAGTTTAAAACAAGCCTAGGTACCCATAATGTGGATGCTTCCGGGATTAGAACCCTGTCTTCTTCCATCCTGGGGACCTGCGGCGGCCACTCGCCTCTTTCTTCCTCCTGGTTTTGCGGATCTTCCCCAAGTGTGACACATTCCACGTAACCCAGCACTGGGTCGAGTGGACTTTTTGGTTTATGGTCTGGGACTCTCTGTTGGCCTCAGAGAAGAGTTGCCAGATAAAATACGGGATGACCAGTTAAATGTGAATTTTGGATCAACAATGAATCATTTTTAGTGCAAATATGTCCTAAATACTATGTTAAGAAAAGTATGTCCCGTGAAATATTCAGGACATATTTACGCTATAAAAATTATGTGTTGTTTGTCTGAAGTTCACATTTAACTGAATTTTCGTTTGCTAAATCTGGTAGCTCTCCCAGAGCCCCTTGCGTCCTGAGTGAACACGGGCTCCATCAGCTGTGTGAGGCGGCAGGTTCTAGTCTGGATCTGAGCCTGCTGGGGCTATGTTTTCCCCACAAGGCCCTAGTGAAGGCAACCCACGGGCTAGATGTTCCCTTGTTGCTTCCTCCTTGGCCCTGCTCTGTGTCCTGGCGGACATTGTCTATACCTCTGTCCTGGCGCGCTAGTGTTATTAGCCAAGGTTCTAGACCCAAAAGCTTCTTCAGGCTAAGACAGTATTAGTTCATCTGCAGGCCTGGTGCGTAGCAGGTCCTCAATATGGTCAAACAGAGCTGGTGGCCTGGGAAGGACAAGGTGGTACCAGGCTCCCTAGGCCATGCCTGGACCATAGAGTCATCCTGTCGGCCACCTCCAAATGACTGGGGAAGCCAGCAGAAACCACCACGCAGCTCACATAATGATAGCTTTATCCTTTCCTATTCCAGACAGTTTGGATTCTTTAAAAAAAAAATTGCTTTTGGGAAGCAGCTGAGGGTGCGGGAAACTCAGAAAGCAGACGCCCGTGGAAAACAGGAAAGGAGCACCTCTAATTAACAGCAGCTCCCAGCTCCATCCGTAGCACCGGGCGCCCAGCTGAGAAGGGAAGGCCTCTCTCCCTTGCCGGCCAGCGTTGGGGGCAGGTGGCCTGGACAGAATGAGAAGGAGCACTTGGGGCCCCTCAAAGAGGAGTCTCCACACGACGTCTTCACCCCTAACCTCTACCAGTTCCTTCCTCCCCCAGCCCCTACCCGGAGCCGCTGCTGGGCTCTGGGCTGAAGGCTCAGACACACAGAGTGCACAGAGCTTAGAACTGCTCAGGGCCACCCTCTGTTTCTTTCATCTTGGATAGAAAAGTCCCCTTTCAAGTTCTCCAAGAAATGATCTCAGCACGAGCCATTTACCTTTGAGCACCATCGTCGGACTCTGTGTTTCCAAGATATTCACGCAATAGCATACCTAGTAGAACAGGGCCCTGCTGCGTGACAGGTTGGCGGCGTTGTATTTATTTCACAGATCCAACAGAAGGCCCAGAGACGGGGAACAACCGGCCCGTGGTCACCCAGCAAGTGGTTCATTCATACATGAGGGATAGGTACCATTGAAGCATCAGAGAACAAAAATGAGAAAGACATCATCCCTGGTAAAATGGGCAGGAGTACGATGGGGAAAGGGACAGGGCGGCAGTGTGCCAGGAGGATGAATCACACCTGGAGGGGGGAGAGAGTAATTGAGGGGGCAGGGGACCCTGAGGGAGCATGGACAGCCATGGCACTGAGCTTACAGGCCAGGGGCGGGTGTCTGGGGTTGAGGTTGAGCTTCTGGGTCATGGGTCTGAGGCATGAGGCCAGTGGTGTCAGAGGGCCAGCTGGCCTGCGGCCATGTGGTATGGACAGAGGACCAGGCAGGATGCCCGAGACTAGTGTTGCCTCTGACCTTAGTGAAAGTGAACAGGTCACCTCACCTCTCAGGACCCTCACCTGGCTTTCTTATCTGAAGCCTAGGAGGGGACTGGATTTGACCATTTTCTAAGATCTCCCTCTAAGGGCCCAGATGTTCTAGAATCTGCCTGAAGCCCCAGACTACAGCCTTGACCTGACAGCTCCAGGCTGTGGAGATGATTGTGCAGGGCCTCTGGTGTATTTACTGAGCACCTACTATGTGCTGGGCTGCAGTGGGGTTAGTCCATTGGCTGACACCATGGTCTGCAGAAAAGTGGTCTTTGGGGCTAAGTCCTTGCTGCCCCCTGCACACACGCTCACCATCGCTTCTGCTCACCAGGGGAGGACAAAGGGATTTCTGGGTAGTTGCAGACACAAAGCCTCAGCAAGTTCTAACTTTGATCTTAGCAAAGTTGCACTCAGCAGCTCTGGCGTGCTCAGCTCTCCTCAGGGCGTGGGAACCAATTTCTAAACAGATCCGTGTAAGCAGCGCCCTGCGAAAGAGATTTTTCCAAAGCCCATGGCCAGGGACATGGGGCAACACCAGAAGGACAGGCTCCCCCACCAGATGGTCAGCGTGTTGCTAGGGACTAGTGAGTGCCCGGAGGACCCAGAAGAGGCCCTTACGAAGGGGAGCTCCTAGGAAAACCAGTGGTGGTAAGGAAAGAGTCTGTGAAACGGGCTTTCTTGTGCTGATGTGTGATGCAGGAGACGCAGGGGTAACTTTTAGAGCGTGTGTGCAGGAGCACAGGGCAGGAGAAGGGGAGGCTGGGGGGCCAGTGACCGTGGTGAGGCTGAACAGCATAGGAGGGGCTGGGGACTTTCACTTCCTTATTTGGTGCATTAAAATGCTACATCATGACTCAAATCCTCCTGGTTAGAAGAGCTGTCTAGGGGACTGGCATCCCATTGGCCTGGACGGGACCCCCCCTGCCATCATTCCAGCATAACTGTGAATACCCCACCTTCCCCTCACAGAAGCACACTTATTTGGACGACATGTTCTGTGGTCACCCTTGTGGCGCTGAAACAAATGACCATTTTGAAAGTTCAAGTGACCAGAAGAGGAGAGATGGGTTTCTGGAAGAATTCCATCCCGGTTCCATGACGTGACTGAGAACTGGGCCCCTTCGATGCAACCACTTCTTTCCAAGACACTCTGCGTTCTTCTCGGTGAGGACTGTTTGTCTTTGAGACACAGCACTTCCCAATGCCAGGTTCACCCCAAAGTTCTGACATGCAGAACAAAGAGTTTTCAAACTCCAAAACCGCCAGGGAGCACTTTGGAGGCTGTTTTTGATTCTATTTCTCCAGACACTGACACTCCACCCCTCCTTAAGCATCCATCGCCCTCCATTCCACATCTTGAAAACTTAGCACTTCGAGGACTACATCGTATTGGGAGAGAGCCGCGCAGAGCTCTTCCGGAACAGTCACACTCGAGGGGAGGTTAGGGCTGACCCGGCGGAGAAGACATGGACCCCAGAACTCCAGCTCTGCTACATGGGCTGGATGACTGGATGCCTGGGTTCCTCATGAGCCAAGTGGGTATAAGGTTTGCAAGAGAACTAAGCAAAGAAAAGAATTACTAATGGTGAAACTGAAGATATGACAGTAGGTTAGTGGGTGATGAAGCTGTCTGTGGGCCTGAGGCCTTCCTACAGTACTTAAGATAACCTCTGCATGTATCCTCCACTCTGCCGACAGGGCTGACTCTGACCCCACAAGTTAAGGGTCCTGAGGCACAGACCCCTGGAATCCCAAAGCACTGACCGAATCTGTCCATGTGTCTCACCAGTGGATTTCAGCCCTTTCTCCTTCCCTTGCGTCCACAGACCCGAGCTGGCCTGAAGACAAAGACATGCTCGTGAACCTCACGATGGCTTTGGTCCTACTGGGTTCCATGTTCTGTGCCTGCACCATCCCGTGCCCTGGGGATGACAGCAGCCATCAAAGCCCTCTCTGCCCTCATGGATCTTGCACTCTAGAAGGAGAGACAGACAACCAGCCAGGAAAGAGTCGGAAAATGTGAGGTCAGGCAGCACTGAGTGGGTGAGCAGTGGGGACGCTGAATCAGCAGACTAGGGCTGGAGCGTCAGTGTGACGGGATCATTAGGGGAGCCCTCTTGACCGGGTAACCTTTAGTGTGATGATTTGTAGGGTAAAGGCCCCAAGACAGAACCCAGTGAATGTTGGAGGAAGAATCAAGGCCAGTGGGGCCAGATGTGCAGATGCGAGCCCAAGCCGTGGGACAGGAGGCCACGGGATGGGTCGTCTCGTTGTGGTAACGACTCGGGGCTTTTGCGGGGCTTTTTCTCTAATTACGATGAGAAGCCACTAGAAGTTTTGACAGGAGGAGTGAAGTCGTCCGGTTGACATTTTGAAGGAATGCCTTTAGCAACCGGGTGAAAAATAGATGGTAGAAGGACAAAAAGTGGAGATATTTTAAGAGGCAACAGACAGGGTCATGATGCGTGGGGTGAGTGACAGCGGTGGGGGTGGCGAGAAGGGGTTTGGCTCTGGCTGTATTTTGAGGGTAGAGCTTACAGGATTTGCTGGTGGGTTTGATACAGGGAGTGAGAAAAAGTGGGAACCATTGGTGATGCCAGGGGTTTTAGTCTTCTAAACTTCTTGCTGTAGAGTTGACATTGAGACGTCTTCCCCTGCATGTGCCTCCTCTGTGCTTCGCACTTGGCCTGCCTCTCGAATCTACTGCAATTCTTCTGCCCGCCACGCTTTCCCTGCTCCACACACAGCCCCGAGCTTTCCACATGCTGGCTCCTGCTCTGCCTTGCGGGGGGCATTTCTTCCCCCTGTATCAACAGTGGCCTAGTCCTACCCATGGAGGTGGGGGATCACAAGGCCGAAGCCTCAGGCCCCCTACCCATGCACCATCCCTTCCGCAGACTCAGAGACACTGTAGCCATCGGGTCGCACGGGCGTGTGTTTTGCAAAATTGGCAAAAGCAAAGTAAGCAGGTTAAGATGTTTGTCCTTTTCCGACCTAAGGTGGCCTACACATGCTTCTCGAGTTTCTTATGGTGTCGAAGGGGCTTTGAGCCATTGGGGATCTGGCTGAGGGAGCACAGAGCTGGCAAGACACTTAATGTGGCTTCAGTAAGATGAACATGCATTTCATAGTCTCCCCAGCTGCGTTAAGGCATCCCTCACAGTCTGGTATAGAAGGGTCTTCCGTGGATACCCCTCCGGCCCCCGCGCCGGCTCATGCGGCCTCCCATGTGCAGCCACGGGCCTGGGTGCTATCCCAGCCCACGCAGATCCCATGGCATCTGTGTCCTGGACCAGATCGGTAGGGAAGCAGGAGCGGAATTTGCAATGCGGGGCATCAGAATCCGGGCTGCGGAGAGCTCTTCCAGTTATCGGATGTATAAAACCGTACAGAGGAAATTCTGCTTTCACTAACACCGGGTCAAAAGGAAAGTTCTCTCCTGTCAGGAAGCCACCCAGGATTGCAGCAGATACAATTACGGATGCACAGAGCTGACTTACGGAGGCAAGGAGGGCTTTTGGGAACCTGTGGCTGGTTGACACATGGGGGGCTGTGGAGGCCTTAGGGGATGGCTGTTGTGAGGATCTCTGTTGGGTCCTAGAATATGTATGTTACAGATTTTGCATATAGATATTGTGTATTTGTATCTGTGTGAGCTATATAATACACATACCTGTGTTTTCCATGTGAACAGATAAGGGGACATGTGTTACAAATTTTTTTTAAAGATTTTATTAATTTATTTGACAGAGAGAAAGGGGGAGCAGCAGAGGAAGAGGGAGAAGCAGGCTCCCCACTGATCAGGGAGCCCGAAGCGGGACTTGATCCCAGAACTCCAGAATCATGACCCGAGACAAAGGCAGACGCTTTACTGACTGAGCCCCCCAGGTGCCCCTGTTACAAATTTTCTTCCACAACAATGAGGAAGTCAAGGGACACCCCTTGGTTTGGTCGTCACAGGGGTTGCAGAATTTGGGATTCTTGGGTCAATCCATTGACAAGCAGGGTTTCCCACGTCCCTAATCCCCGGGCAGTTTCCAGGGACCTTTCCGAGGTGTCAGGAAGGGGCTTCCAAGTAGGGTAGGCGGAAGTCCCGGTCATTGACTGCCGGCCCCAGGGAGGTCTGGTGAGCCAGGAGGGCAGAAGAACAGAATGGACTTTGCTTAGAGCTCTGTGAATGGGGTCAGGGGCCCAGGCCCACCGAGAGGAGCAAGGGGCAGTGTGGACATGAGCGTACATGTCGATTCCAAGGTGGATCTGCTGACACGATGGGGGCATCCGGCCCACGCGAGGGCTGGCTGCGAGGTAGGCAGCTACAGGACACGATGGGGAGGAGCACACACGCAGGGATGTGATCAGGCCAGAGCTCCAGAATCCCAGACCTGTCCAAGTGGGGAGCAGACGGGAGTGATTTCAGCTTTTGAAAACTGTACCTCCGCCCAAGTGTGAGTCTGGCGGAAAGGTTGGAAAATTCTGTTAAAATTCAAATAAGAATAATAGCACTGGAGTCACGAGTCTAGTTTTTATTTAAATGATGCTCCCAGATCTCTGTGAGTCAATCCAAAGCATAATTAATACTGTTTTGGTTTCATTTGTTTTTACTACAGAGGATACGTTTTGGTTGTAAGGGTACATGCACACATACCTGTGAGCTTACGTTTACAACACACCCACATATATTTGCCGCCCGGAAGTAACAGGAAAGATGAGAAACATCCCCGAGCGGGTGCTACCTGCCAGGGGGAGGTAGTGTGTGACTATGCGCCGGCTGTGAGGGGCTTCTGAGCCTGACTCCGCAGTGCTCTGGCCCCGGGGACGCGCAGGGACCCCAACCCACCTGTCTGCTGCAGACCTGGCATGCTTCCTTCCTCCTGTTAGAGCATGTAAGCCCCAGCCCTACAGCGTCATCCCATCTCCCTCTCCTCACCAGCCCGCCCAGACCCGTATCCCACCTTCCTGTTAGTTTTGACAAATGGGTACCCAGCATTTACATCTGCTTCTCATCTGGAAGAACGGAGGGGAGAGAGCCTGTAAGAAGAGGGGTCGTGGGATGGGAGCAAAGCTTTCAAAGACAGACATGGATGAGGCAGAGAGAGAGGAAGAGCATGGTGGAGTCCCAGCAGCCGGGGCATCATAATCTCTGCGGGGTCCGGGGAGTTAGATGGAGTTTGCTTGTGGAGTGGTTGCTGTTCCTGAACTTCTTAAGGGCAGTGTCCTATCCACGCCGCTCTGTGCAGCCCGGGGCAGAGAGCCGCCCGTGACTGTGTTTCTGACAACGCTAAGGCAGGCGGGTCTGGACTGCGCTTGGCCGAACTCAGGAACCTAACGACCTTGGAATGTTGCCTGGGGCCGTGGTGTCCTGGCGCCGTCTGTCCGTGGGTCTGGGATTCCTAACCTGAGCCTAGACAACCTTCTTCTCTTGGTTCTGCCTCTGTCCTGGGTGAGCTTTCTATGCCTCACCCCTGGTAAATCAGAACCGAAGGTGGGTCACCCTGCCCCCGTCGCAGCCTGACTCCTCATCCACACTAGGCAAGAGCCCAAGGGTGGCGATGGGGAGCTCCTCGCAGGAGATCAGGGACGCTCTTGCGGTTAGATGTGCGGGGTTTTCCTCATGTCCCCAGCATCCATTTTCAGGGCTCACAACCAGACCGCCTGCAGTTAACGCAGTGGGGCCTTCCTCAGCAGAGGTTCCTGGACGTTTGGCCCTTGTGCATTTTTTATTAAGCTTTTAAAAATGAAAATCATAGCTTTCAGCTCTGCTGGGCTGGGGAGGCAGCCTGTCTGAGCTGCATCAGCCCGGGACGCTTCCCTGGGGCCGACTGTGTTTCCAGAAAGAGCCAGGGCGCACGTGTCACCTTCAAATTGAGGGCAGAGACCTTGGATGTCGTCTAGGCAAAAGCTTTCAAGTTTTTCCTGGTGGCAGAGCTCTTCCTATGATGAAACCCCACTACCTAAGGAGGACTAGCTGTCCTTGGAGACCGGGGAGGGTTCAGAGATAACTCTGCGGGGAAGCTTAGGGCTCTGGAATATGGTTTGCAAAAACACGTCTAGCCCTGCTGTTAGAGTGTCCCCAGAGCATCCGTGAAGCCTGCAGGCCCGGAGCAGCATCAGAAAGAATCAACCTATGAGTGCAGACGATGGTCTGAAAAATCACACAAAACCACCACCACGCTGCATTCAGAGCTCTTCTCCCCAGGTCATCTTCCAGTCTGCCAGAATGTCCCCAACCTGGGCGCCTGCAAGTCCCCACCTGGTCCATCCCCTGGAGTCTCAGCCTCATTTGGCTCTTCGTGGTTGATGGGGCGAGTCCCCTTCTCCTGGGCCCACTCAGTCCACCACAGCCAAGCCCCAGGGTCGCCATCTTGGTGATAGAGAATGTCCTGCCACCCATGAGAAGGCTGCAGGTGGTCAAGGGGAGAGGGGCTGAGAGCCCGCCCATCTCCCAAGCATACTGTGGGGATGAGCGAGGGGCTGTGCCATGCAGCCCAGATGGAACCTTTCCAGAAATGGAGACCGCTACAGTTTTTTTTAGGGAGCGGGGCAGAGGAAGAGAGAGAAACCCCAAGCAGACTCCACACTCAGTGCAGAGCCCGATGTGGGGTTCGATCCCACGACCCTGGAATCGTGACCCTGAAATCTGACTCTCAATTGACTGAGTCCCCCTCCCCCCACACCCCGGAGGCTGCTCGTTTCGAGGCAGCTCCTGCTGACTTGCTTCATCCTCCTTCCCAGCAGCGTCTGGGGAAAGTGTGTTCTTGGAGGTCACCTTCCAATTCAAAATCTAAAATTATTTTAGAAGAGAGTTTCACATTTTTACCTGTTCACAGCATGTGAGCTCCCTCAGCATCGAGACCGAGATTAGCACCCAGATAGCAAGAATCATTACTTATAAAAGGAAGATGCCAGATGGTGGTCATGGTTGGTCCCCACTGACCATGACTCACAACATCACGGAAGTGACTGGAAGATCCAGGGGGTCAAAAATTGCCATTGCGGTCCACTGCCCGGAGGAGAGCAAAATAGGAAGTGGAGAGAGAAAGAAAGAGAGGGTGCCCGGGTGGCTCAGTGGGTCAAGCATCTGCCTTCGGTTCAGGTCATGATCCCAGGGTCCTGGGGGGTCCTGGGATCAAGTTCTGCATCAGGATGCCCTGCTTCTCCCTCTCCCTCTGCCGTTCCCCCAGCTCATGCTCTCTCTCTCTGTCAAACAAGTACAATTTTAAAAAAAGAAGGAAAGAGAAAGAAGGGGAGGACACCCACCTTTTCAGATCACCTGCTACGTGCTAGGAGCATTACACATATTTTTTGCACGGCCTTTCATTCACACAACCACTCTGAGGGGTAGGAATGACTCAGCTCATTTTACAAACTGAAGGAAGAAGGAGACGCAGAATGGTACCGCTTGTCAAGGTCACACAGCACAGCGGTGTCCTTCGGGTATAGCAGAAAGGAGGGGCATGAAGAGGCCGACAGGAAGAATGGGAGGGAGAGAGTGTGGCCATAGAAGCATTTTCTGGGAACATTTCAGAGGGGCCGTCGTGCTCAGCTCGGGGGGAGTCCTCAAATCCACAGCCCTTCCAGAGGGAAAGGCTGCTGGGACACATCTACATGCAGCTGGGCTACATGTGAGTGGCCGAGTGGGAGGGGTTTTGAGATTTTTGACCCTTCACAGAGGCCACCCATCTCTGCTGCCGGTGTGTGCTCCTGCCGCCTTGTCTTCCAGGCTATTCTGCTGCTGGTATCTAGGACTGAATGCAAGAAAGGTTTGGAACCTTCCAGAAAACGATATTGTTCTGTACAATGGAGAAGGTTCAAGCAGAAGTTCTCGAATCAGACAGGGTTATTTAAGTCGTGGCTCTGCCATGGACTGTGTGGCTTTTGGGCAAGTTACTGAACTCCTAGCTTCAATGTTCTCAACCAAGAAATGGGGATAATAATAGTATCTCGCTCATAGGGCTGTTTTAAGGACAAAATGAGGTAATGTATGTAAAACACTTAGCACCAAATCTGGCACATATTAAATGCTCAGTGTCCACTGGCTTTTATTATTTTTAGTATGTCCCAGTTAAACAGCCATGATCTAGGATGCATCACATCAATAGAAGTTTCTAGAAAAGCAGCTCCGGTTTGAGACTTTTTGGTTAAATGTGTGCCCTGCTCTTGGCCGGTCTCCACGTAAAGCTAATGGGGGTGGTGGTAGAGGAAGAGCCGGTTTGGGGGAGCCAGCAGGACCAGTAACCGTACTTCAGTGGCACTCTCTAAAGTGCTAGGGTACAGACAGATTTTAGGCAACCTCTTCTGGAACTCGGCTCTCCTCTTCTTACAAAAAAGTGTTTTGCCTCCTGGCCCAAGATGGTGCCTCGGATTCCAGCAAGATCTATTTATTTGGGGTCTTACAGTCTTTCGGGGCTTCAGAAAGGTCTGGAAAGAGTAATGGCTTAAGCCACTGTCACCTGCATCAGAGGCTGACGCGCAGCACCCATCCTGTAGCGTCTACAGACAGTGAACACGTACTTTTAAACGGGAACTTGTGGTCTTAGTGAAGGAAGCCTCTGGCCCTTGTCCTTTGCTCTGATGGTTTGCACATGTGCGCGCTCACGCATCCTGTTGGCTCTTACACACACACACACACACACACACACACACACACACACACACAC